>NC_083335.1:36485268-36727768 GCF_963455315.2 Globicephala melas
CACCAGACTGACAGAGGGACCAGGGCAGTCAGAGAACACAGTAAGGAAAGTGCACAGAAAAAGGTATATTCACCTCTGTAAAGCCAACACTTAGCACAAAACCTGGCACATAATAAATCCTCAATAAATAAGTGTTAAATAACTAAAGGGAAAGAAGAACTTGAGAAAACTGGAAACAAATTGCTACCTTGACCATTCTTCTCAGGCCAAACCGGGTCTCTGAGAGTTACCACCTCCCAGGGCAGCAGGGAACAATACCTGATAATAGATGAGGACATGGAGAGCTGGACCTCTCGCCTGCAATAACTTTCCACCGTGTGTCTCTTCCCCCACTAGATTCACCACCTCCAGCACACACATTTAGTTCAAATGCACAGTTCACACTGACTACACGGTCTGGGGGCTCAAAGACTACACAGCTCAACTATAAACACACTCATACATACAGCTACCATTAATCAGTACCTACTGTGGGATAGGCACCATGCTGGGAACAGCAGCCCTGCAAGGTTAATGTCAATTTACCCCCATTTTATAGGTTAGAAAACTGAGGCTCCAAGAATCCAAGTGACTTATTCAGGGTCACACAGCTAGTAAGTAGCTTCCAGAGACAGCTCTACACCTTAATCAGGTCAGCCTGCTTTTCTGTCGGTCCCACAGGCTCTGTGCTATTTTCCTTGCCTGGCACTCCCTTTCTCCACTTGTCTCATCTAGTGTTTTGTGGAAGCCAGGCAGAGATAGAAACATGGGCTTGTGCAGGATCCATGCTAGGCTATGGAATACGCTGTGAGGGATGAGTAGTGAGTCAGTCATAAGAGTCTATGAACAAGAACAAACACGTGGGGGAGGTATTAAAAGTTCAGAAAGGGAGTGGAGCCTGGGAACTGGAGAGCACCCTCAGGAGCCTAGGATATGAATATTGTGGCAGCTCAAGAAACTCTAATGCAAGTATTTCTCTCTCCCTAGGTGCTTCTGGTGAGCTGCTCACAAACATAGCCCTTTTGCCTGCAGTCTTATAGCCACTGGCCAGTGTATCTCCCCGCATCTTAATCCTATTCATTCTCAATGCCCACATTAAGTCTCACCTCGATGAAGCCTTTACCTATTAACCCAACTCATTCCTCTCACTTTCTTTTGTGAATTACAGTTTTACTTAAAATCAGCACCATAATATATAACATGTGTTTGTCCACCCTCTTGTTCTTTAATTATTTCAGGTATCTTGTCTCTTTAAGTGGACTCCTTCACATGTCTTTTTTTCTATTGTTTCCCTGCCCTGTCTGAGTATTGAGAAACCTGGCTGGATGCTAGTCCCAACTCTCCCACTGAGCTGTGTGACTTGGAGCTCGTCACAACTTCTCTGAGCCTCATCTTCCAACCTTGGAAGGTTTTTGTAAAAACACAGTAAACATTGTAACACAATATAAGAATGTAAGGTATTATTGCTGAAGACATTTCAACTAAGGTGCTTCCACCTTTTACATCCTATTTAGTGGATGGGTCTATGTAAGAAATAGCAATCACTGCTGCTTGTTTCACACTAGCATCCTCAGCAAAGGTTAACAGGTTTAGAATAAGAATACTGCACAACTGTTAGAGATGGTGCCAGACAGAGGAGGTCTATATGCAGCTGATTCAGGGGCTCTCCTTGGAAACTACCAGGTGATTCCAGGCTTGCTCATTTTTAAAGCTTCTATTTTTCTGAATGTTTCTTCATGTAAATGATCCGTGTCAATGCTATGAAAAATGAAAAGAATCTTGTGTCAAGTCAAGCCAACAGACGCCTTCAGTACCTTTCTTTCCTGTTCTTAAGGATAAGATTCCTGTTCACACTTGCACCACACCACCACTCAGTTACTTCATCCACTCCAGTATCTACCTTCTCCCTCAGCCTTAACTCCCTTCCTCGGACCTCAAAAGAGAAAATGCTTAACTTCCTCTTGAACTCTCACTCCTATCCCTCCCTGCAATTGTCCAAGGCCCTGCTCCATGAGTCCATCTGTCCCTGATCCTGTATCTATAACCTCTCCCTCTCTATGGGCTCCTTTCTCTCAGCTTACAAATTTGCCTATCCTAAAAAAACAAGACAAAAAAGAAAACGAACAATCCCTCCCCAGCCTACAACCCCACATTTCTTCTCATTTTCACAAAAATCTTGAAAAAGTAGTCTCCACTCCTCCACTTCTTTATCTTCCATCTTCTCAAGTCACTGCAATCTGGTTTCCAGCCCCATCACACCACTAAACAGCCCCTGACAAGGTCACCTATGGCCTCCTAATTGGTAAATCCAAAGGACACTTTGCAGTACTCATCATTTTGGATATCTCTGCTGCATTTGACACTGTTGAGCAATTCCTCCTTGAAACTCACTTCTTCCACAGCTTCCAGGACACCTTTCTCTCTTGGTTTTCTCCATGGGTTTTCCTTTCCATACCCACCTCTTAAAAGTTGGTACTGCCCAGGTCTAATTCCCAAGAGATGTTCCTCAGAGGTTCTTCTCTTCTCATTCTCCCTAGAGGATCTCATCCATTGCCATGGCTTCAGCTATCACCTCCAGGGAACACTCCTATATCCAACTGTTACCTACTAGAAAACTTCCCACAATGTCCTGCAGGCGCTTCAAACTCCACATGTGTAGCCCTGATTAAAACGTATTGACTACAAAAGAAGGTATAAACTCTTTCAAGTGTGTAGTGAGGTACAGTTTTTAGTTTTTAATAGATAGAAGCTAATCTTTATCTAGCAAAGTGAAATGAGTAGCCCTGCTAGTTATGCAATTGTAGGGTAAGTAGACATTTAATGCCATGGAAGTGTAACAAGAACTTTAGAATTTTTTGAGTGACTTAGCAAAAGCTGTCTTACCTCCTGACATGTATAACTCACTGCTGGAGAAGAGGCAGGTCAATACGCTTAGGAAGCCTGGGGGTCTTCCGGGAGTTAAGAGACCACCTACTCTCAACCCCTTCTTTCCAAATTTAGAATTAGGAACATGTGTCAGGGTGATCTAGGGGGCTTTATCCAAGGCCCAGTGCCTGGGAAAGGCACCAAGGCACCAAAAATAAAATATCTTGAAGAAAGAAGAAGGCTTAAGTGGGGCTCCTGACTCAACTCAGGGGCGTACATCTTTGTGGGCAAGGACTGGCTTCACGCATACATACCTGTGGCTGATTCAAAGAGCTCTTCTAGACCCAGACACTCTGACACATATGGTACTTTAGAGAACAATGACTGCACATTTGGGTGTGGACTAAAATATATGTAACCTCGGAGTCCAAGTATAACGGCACTGCAGGGCTGGGAGGGATCCACGCCAGCCAGGGTATCACCATCCAGTCACCAAGCTTCTGTGGGACTGGGTAGGATCATCGGTTCTCAAGGTGAGCCCCACGTGGCAGTAAGAAACAGCAGTAGCAGTGGACTGATTCTCCAACCAGCTTTGGAAGCAAAACTGGCTCCATCTTTGGAACCAGTTTTGGAAAGGTGAGGAAAGGCGCCCAAATGTACTACTACTCAGATATGTGAAAGAAAAGGGTGACAACTGAATTTGAACCCGGAATTCTGCAAACAGATCTTACTAATCACACACGGCATACAAGGCCTTGCCTACCCCCTCAGTCTCATTTCTTGACACATTCTGCTTTGCACTTTATGCTCTAACAATAGCGAACTTCATAGAGGTTTCCCACCTCTATCCCCCTCAAGTACCACAAAACATGCTGCTTATTGTCTGTCTACCTTTGCTCATGCTATCTCCTGAGCATGGACTACCCTTCTCCGTCCTTACCCCCATTTCCCTGGCTATAGTCCCGAGACTCAACTCAGGTGGCCCTTCCTCCAGGAATCTTTCCCCGAGCCTCCTGGGCTGGGTGAGTTGTCTCCTGCCGTGGTTCCCTTAAGATTTCATGATTACCCTACTGCATTCATAAGTTTATGTGCCTGTCTCTACCACTAGGTTCACTGGTCCCTAAAGAGTACGAATCATGTCTCTCATCTTACTCATTCTTGTCTCCCAGCACCTGGCACATTTGCTTAGCACATAGCAGATATTCAGCAAGTGCTTGTAGAATGAGTGAAGGTGAGCACTTGTCACTCTGAGGCCACAACCTCTTTTTTTCCCCTCAATCTTCTGAAGGTCTAGATACCTAGTCTTTATTGAACTGTCTCCTTGCCTTGCCCCCAGATGCTCTAAATTAATAACTGGTTTCCTATATGCATTTACTAAATGCAAACCACTGAACTAGAAAGTTTATGGGGAAAATACAATGAGGAATAAGATTCAGACCTCATACTGAAGCAACTCTTAGAAAACAACCTTCTTCCTTCAGCCTTTCCGATTCTCAGACAAGACTCCCCTTTTAGGAGGCTCTCCTGAATTTATTCCCTCTCTAGCCCACCACCACATTAAATGATCAACAGTTTCCTCTCACTTTACTTGGGCAAGTATATATTTCTATTGATTTCAGTGTTATCTGTCTTATATACACTCTAATGTTCAAAATTTATTTGAGGTCAGTGAATGGTATCTACTCTGTGTGTGCGTGTGTCCTTTATTTTGTATTTTGAGCCACTATTGCACACTGCTATCAACTTGTAGATTGACAAATTACAAGGGTTTGAAGGTTGGCCTGAAAACACAATGGAAGCACATTGGTTAAAAGACAAAGGGTGAGAGAAACAGGAAACGGTGCAACAATTTACAATAAAAAATAAATAATGGCATCACAAAATAATTTCTCTGTGATGTCGTTTAGGACCTTTGCTGAAGCTTACACACCATAGGGTGCTACCACATTAAATTACTCTATATTTAAAGAATCATTAGGATTGATTGCTGAGTTTATTTCAACCTACTGAAAATACAGACTCCAGTCACCCTTTTCTGAGAAAGACACCAGGGAGGTCCCTAAACCCCGGAGGCTTATTATGTTGTGAATAATTCCCTCTTCCTGGGCAGTAATTGCCACAGTCTCGAGTCTAACAGACTTCACTTTGCTAGTAGAGAACCAGCTTCTGTTTCAGCCAGACTTGTAATCAGGCCTTTATGCTGTTTTCATTTACGCTTCAATCCATCAAATTGGCTTTGGAATGTGGAATTTTTGCACTCAGCCGTTATTTTCCATTATGTGTTCCAGTTCTGAATGCCAGACATAAATGGCCATTTGGCCACTGGTTAGCCGCCAACAGAGCAGAGCTACATCCTAATTAAGAATTACTTTGTGTGTTATGCCAGCCTGCTGAGCTGGCAGGTGAACATTGACCCGAAAGGGTGAAGACCTCCACTTTCTGTAACTGTAATTCTGCAACAGCTTCATCCCCCTGAGTCTTGAAGACTCTCAACATGTAAACATCAAGCCCTCTGGCAGGTATTAGAAGAAGAAAGGGAAAGGGTCTAACATTTATTGAGTACCTCCTACGTGCCAGGGGCTGCACATTCATAATTAACGTCTCACTTCATGCAATCCCCATGCTAACACCAGGTAGTCAGGTGCTACTCATGTTAGCCCCATTTTATAGACAAGGATACTCAAGTTCAGGGAGGTTAAGTAAGTAAGCATGGTCATATAGCTAGTAGATGCTAGACCTAGTATTTAAGCCAGACCTAGCAGAATGTGGATCTGATGCTCTTTTTCCTACACCCTGTTTTTCTTAGCAGTAGTATCCAGCACCTACCTGTTCCCTACCTCTCTCCTTGTCCCTGTGTCCAAGGAAGAGGCCTACTGGTAATTTCACTTACTTTGATATTTTGCCTAGGCATGGATATCCCTCAGTTTTTCTTCTCTTTTCTCACTGCAATGACTATGATCAAACCCAATTTGCCTGTCCTGACCCCCTCTCTCCCACTTCCCCCACCACAGTAACTTACTAGAACGTTTGTAGTTTACATATTGGATGAATCAGTGCATCACACAGCACTTGAACTCCGAAATCCTTAAGGTCATTTCCACTTAAGTCTAGCAACGTTAGGTTCTCATTTCTGTTGAGGACAGAGGCGAGGGCTCCACAGCACGCATCTGTGAGATGACATTCTGCTAGCCTACGGGGGATTGGGGATTCAAGAAAGAAACCGGTTTTACCAAGTTCCACAGTGACCCTCCATTTCATATACAGCCTGGAACAAGAGCCCAGGGTACAAAGAGTCTCTGTGCACTTACCACAAGGTCTGTAGCTTGCAGGAGGGGTGTTTCAGCCCTTCACACAGCACCTGCATGCCCTCGTCCCCTAAGGCATTGTCACTGAGGTCAAGAACTCGTAGGTGTTCATTGGTGTACAGTGCATTGCACAAATCCTGACAACACTCTCCAGTCAGGTGACAGGTCCACAGTCTGCCAGGAAGTAAGGTAGATAAGGTTGGCATCATTTCATCTGCATTGGGTCACTTTAGGTATTAGGATTACCCACTAGAAAAACACATTAGAAAATCAGAGTGGCGGGCTTCCCTGGTGGTGCAGTGGTTAAGAATACGTCAGCCAATGCAGGGGACAAGGGTTCGAGCCCTGGTCCAGGAGGATCCCACATGCCGCAGAGCAACTAGGCCCGTGCGCCACAACTACTGAGCCTGTGCTCTAGATCCCGCGAGCTACAACTACTGGGCCTGCATGCCACAACTACTGAAGCCCGCACGCCTAGAGCCCGTGCTCCACAACAAGAGAAGCCACTGCCATGAGAAGCCTGTGCACCACAACCAAGAGTAGCCCCCACTTGCCACCACTGGAGAAAGCCCGCGCAGCAACGAAGTCCCAAAGCAGCCAAAAATAAATAAATGAATAAGTAAATAAATTTATTTTTAAAAGAAAAGAGGGCTTCCCTGGTGGCGCAGTGGTTGAGAGTCCGCCTGCCGATGCAGAGGACACGGGTTCATGCCCCGGTCTGGGAGGATCCCACGTGCCACGGGGCGGCTGGGCCCGTGAACCATGGCCGCCGAGCCTGCGTGTCCGGAGCCTGTGCTCCGCAACGGGAGGGGCCACAACAGTGAGAGGCCCACGTACCACAAAAAAAAAAAAAGAAAAAAGAAAATCAGAGTGTCATGTAAAAAATATCCCTTGGGCCAGGGCCAAACAGAGATTATGGAGAGGGGAAGATTTATTCCCCCTAAATTATCTGGGTCTTCGTTTATTGTTTCCTCAGAGATTATATCACGAGGCCAGAAAAAAATCACTTAATTTTGGGAGTTGCTGAAACATCAAGGAACTCTGCCTGTGGCTATTGTCCACGATACTTACGCCAGATCCTTTAACTGACAGTCAGGCTGTTTTAATCCTTTACACAGCAATTTCAGTCCCAAATCTTCAATTTTGTTATTAATGAGAAGCAGCCTTGTCAGGCTCCGGGTAGAGCTCAGGACTTGGGCGAGGGACTCACAACAAGCTGCAGAGAGGGAACATTCGGAAAGCCTGGAGGGATGGGGACACCAAGGTGGCGGTTAACCATGGCAGCGGGGAGTCCCACCAAACCTCAAATGCCAGTGCCCACGAGAAGGACAAGGACAGGCAGACACTTACACAAGATTCTCGATTATACCATTTGCATGCCGCAGACCTTCACAGAGATGCTGTACTCCTGTGTCCCCCAGGGCATTGGCAAACACAAACAGCTCTTTTAAAGTCTGACTCACTTGCAAGAAAGAAGAGAGCTCCACACAGCTAGCATCTGTTAGGTAACATGTGCTCAAGCTACCCAGAGACAAAGAAGAAAAATCAGCCACTGCTGTCATTTAGCTTCCCGGGAATGTTCTCCCAGTCTCCCCATTTAGCCAAGTCCTAGCCATCCTTCAAGTTCCAGCTCTGGCCCACCACTTACACAGAGCCTCCTCCTGAGGTCTCCAGCCCACAGTGACCTCCTCCCTTTCCCTGGGCTCATCTGGCATTTCTAAATGATTTTACAGTGTTCGGCACTTGATTACACATTGAACTGTGTTGCTCTCTAACTGTTTCATATCTGTGTGTCCTTAAGGGCAGCCCTGTCACTTGTAGTCCTTCTGATAACTCCATCCACATCTAGCCCAGTGTTGGGTACATAGTAGTATTCTTTACAGAGTTAATATTTAATTAGCATCACTCCTGTAAACACACAGGATGGTAGTATACTGGAAAGAGCATGGGGTATGGAGATAGATTTTGGAGTCACATCCTGACTATACCACTTTTTAATGGTGTGACCTTGGACAAGTCACTTTTCCCCCCAATCCACAAAGTTTCCTCATCTGTACAATGGGGTAAGAAAACCCACCCTATATAGTTATTTCAAGGAGTGAATTACGTGAAATAACTTCTGGCAAGCACCAAGCATATGATGCTGGCACACAGCAGGCATTTAACAAGTTTAACAGTTATAAGATGATGCCAGATAGTTGTAAAAAACTTACTCTAGCTTCTCTACTTTACAGTTGGAATGTCTGAGACCCTCACAAAGATACTTCACTCCTGTGTCCCCCAGGGGATTTTCACTCAGGTCCAGCTCAGTGAGGTTTGGATTGCAAATGAGAACAGAGGCAAGATATCTGCAAATAGTCTCTGAGCTTCCAGGGAGAAAGCTAGCACACAACCTGGAGAGAAAGAAAGATGAACAGACACAGAATTGGCCACTTTATCATCCTACTCCCTACCTGCAAAATATCATGAGCAAAGAAAATACAGGCTCACCCATATGAGACCCCCCCCAACCCTGAATATGTCACAACCCCCTTTTACCCATGAGAGGGACTTGTACGTTGCTCCCACAACACTGTGTCCCCCAATGAGAACTCAAAACATGTTGACTGCTCCCCAAAAGAAAAGAATTGGGAGGAAATATCAACACGACCTAATCTCATTTTAATTCCCTGCATGGATTTTAGCACTCTATCTCATATCTTCTTTCGAATCACAAGGGAAAATGCTATAATCATCCTTAATACAGTTTACAGTCAAAAGATCTTTCCTTTCCTTTCCTTTTATCTATAAGTTCATTACTAATTAATTTGCCATCCTTAGAGAGACCCAGCTCATCACCATCATCCATATAACATTTCTTCTTTGGCACAAAGAGTGGTTTTTACTGACCTTCCCGTCTTCTCAATCTTTGTTTCTCCATATTAGGTAGTCCAATTCCCTGAACTATTTCCCATCAACTTTCTCTTCCATCACTTTCAAGAATTTCTACGATATACATTACAACCTCTGAGTCTTCAATTTTCTCTTGAGTTATCAGGCTCCAAACTCAGTCTTGAAGGGGACTCATAAGGACATCACGTATCTATATTTCCCCAACTTGGAAATTTTAAATAGAGGTATTTTGCCAAAAAAATGAGTTTCAAAGTGGATTTAGAAAGCTTTAATGCTAAAGAGATTTTACTTTAGAAAACCCCACATATATGTCGTGATTGTTAATTTTATGTGTCAAGTAGTTGGCTAGGTCATGGTACCAGATATTTGGTCAAACATTTTTCTAGATGTTTCTGTGAAGGTACTTTTTAGATGAAATTAACATTTAAATCAGTACACTTTGAGTAAAGTAAACTACCCTCCATAATGTGGGTGAGCCTCATCCAATCAGTTGAAAGTTTATCAGAGAAAGACCGACCTCCCAGGAAGAAGATGGAGTTCTGCCAGTGGACTGCCTTTTGACTTGAACTGCAACACTGGCTCTTCCCTGTGTCTCCAGTCTGCTGGCCTACCCTGCAGATACTGTACTTGACAGCTGCCATAATCCGCGTGAGCCAATTCCTTAAAATAAATCTCTCTATATATTTATACACATCTTTTTGGTTCTGCTTCTCTGGAGAAACCTGACTAATATATATATGGTAAATTTTTTATTATGGTCACTACATGGACTTTGAAGTCAGACACATCTGGGTTTCTACTTGTGCCTTTGCCATGTTATTTAGCCTTCTGAACTTGGGTTTCTGTTTCCTCATCTGCTAAAATGGGGATAGTAACCTGAATCTCTCAGAGCTGTTGTGCGCATTAGAGGAAATCATGTATACAAAGCACTCAGCAGAATGCTTAGCACAAAGTAATTGCTCAGTAAGTGTGGGTTTTCATTACTGTCATTAACGTTATTGCCACTTTTATTCTTCCTCTCCATGACTCCTTGAAATGTGTTTTGATCATACAACATCCATCTTGAGCTGCACTATTTTTAACTTTTTTCTTGCAGTATGGAAACTAATAGTGACAACTTACTTGAGCTTCTGTACTTTGCAATTTGGATCTTTTAAGCCTTCACAGAGCAATTTCAAAGCTGAAGCTTCCAGTTTTGTTTCACTAAATTCCAGCTCAGTGAGCCACTGATTGGTGCTGAGAACAGCTGCTAGCGCACCACAAGAAGCAGGAGAGATAAGGCATCGGTACAACCTTCAGAGAACAGAAGAATGACCTCATTACCTTATTCATGCTCTCCCCCAAAACAAAAGAAATTGACAAAAAAATTACATGAGCACAGACAACAAATTCTCCTGCTCAGTTACCTCAATGTCTGTAAGATACAGTTTGGCTGTTTTAATCCTTCACACAGAAGCTTCATTCCGGAATCTTCCAGGGTATTCTTCACAAATTCCAAATCTGTCAGATATTGGTTGGTTTCAAATACTAAGGCGAGGTCTCTGCCATAAGAAGCTGTGAGGTGGCAGAAAATCAGTCTGTGTGGAGAAAAAGGCATTTCAGAGAAGAAAATAGAACTCTCTTTAAAGGTACCCATTTGTCCCTTACTGATGTAATGAATTATTTAAATTCATTCAATAATTAATTTATCAGATGCTTACCACTGTGCTAGATGCTGAAACCACAGAAATAATTAAGATCCAGACCCTGCCCTCAAGGAATGCCCAGTTAATGGGGAAAAAATTAGAAAATCATAGATTATAATACAGTGTGAAAAGTAGTGCAAGTGGTATGCACAAGATATCATGGGGACACAGAAAGGTGGCACAATTCAGCCTGGCTTGAGGTGGGGTTTAGAGGATCAAGAAATATTTGTAAGAAGAACCACTACTTGAGTGTTGTTCTGAAAGGGTGATAAAAATTGAACAGGACTTAGATGGATGAGGAGAATGGGAGTGGGGAGAGCAGGAGGCGCTGAGGGACAATCCACTCATGCAGCAGCCTGAGTGAAAGCCAGGAGGCAAGAGATGGGATGCTTCATCTGAGAAACTGCCAATTATTTGCTATGGCCTACTTTAAAACACTGGAAGATATATATCAGACTGCTAACAATAGTTATCTTCCAGGTTGAAGGGAAGGGTTGGATTACAGGGAGACATTTACTTTCCAGATATTTAGAAATTGCTTACAGTGATCAGAAGTTATCAGGAAAAAAAATCTTAAAAATCTGAAAAACATAATGCATGTTTACTATAAATAATTTTTACAATAGAGAAAAATATAAAGAATAAAGTTTTTTAGGGCTTCTCTGGTGGTGCAGTGGTTGGGAGTCCGCCTGCCGATGCAGGGGACACGGGTTTGTGCCCCGGTCCGGGAGGATCCCACATGCCGCAGAGTGGCTGGGCCCATGAGCCATGGCCGCTGAGCCTGCGCGTCTGGAGCCTGTGCTCCGCAACGGGAGAGGCCACAACAGTGAGAGGCCCGCGTACCGCAAAAAAAAAAAAAAAAGAATAAAGTTTTTTTGAGAAAGTTCTGTATTTCTACCACCCAAAGATAACCACTGAAGATTTTTAATGCATGCATACATATAGCATCATATGTTCTCTGTAAGAAGTGAAATCACAGAAAGATTTTAAAAGACGAAAACTTTTTCCCAACTTCCCCTCCAACTCCACCCCCCAGAGGTCCCCAGCGTTGAGAGTCTGATGTGTATGCTCCCACTCCTTTCTCCAAGATCATAGAAACATATGCAAACACACACACAGGATTTGTACATTTTACAAAACTAGGACCACAGAAAACATTACTACTTTACATGCGCTTTGCCATTCAGTCCTCATCTTAGGCCCATAGATAAAAACTGAAATTTAATTATAGCACAAGGTCATACAGTAAGTGGCAAAGTAGTACTCAACCTGAGGGCTGTCTGGTTTATCCTCTAGGCCTGGAAAAACCATTAGAAGTTTAAAGAGACATGGTCAGATCCCTCTGATGCCAGGGTAGGGCAGGAAACAAACCTGGGGTCAGAGGGCTGCAGTGGTCCAGGGAATAAATTGCCCGGCGGCGGGGAAGGGCTGGAGGCAGAGAAATTCAAGACACGTTTTTGGGAGGGATATGGCCAGGATTTATTACCACTTAGGGTGATGGGGATGAGGCTGTACTCTGGCTCCACCTTCTTCCTCCACAGGGTAGTGGAGGCCACTGAGGAATGGGGGCTGTTTCCGGTTCTAGAATATTCCACCTGTAGGAAGGGCAGGCCCACCGAGTGGGACAAACCATTATGGTGGTGGGGGGGGGTGTTTGAGACTTTTTGTACTTGATTACAAGCGCTTCACGTTCTTGGTTCTGAATCTTTTCTGACCACTCCTGTTTCTTCCGGCCTGCAAAGACTTTCAACAGCGTAGGGGGTTCCCTTACGTCGGTGGAGGGGGGCGGGAATCTTCCTCACGCACCCCACCCAGCCCCACTGTTTCTGGAAGTTGGAACAGTCCCAAGGTGACCGTGTGGAGTGGTAACAAGAGGCTTTCTTTGTTAAGTCAGAGCCCTCGGGGAGAAAAAGAGAGCGAGCAGTGCCCTCTCTTTAAACGTGGTAGGCCCGTGTGTTCGGCGTGCACCTGCACTAGCCAGGAGGTGAGGCTTGGCAGGAGGTGTCCTGGGGCAGAGCTCTTTACGGGGTGGGGGGGGGAGGCAAGCGGAGATGAGGAGACCGAGGGGGAGGGGAGGGGACAACTGGTTGATTCATCCCCGCAGGGCCAGCCAAGCCCCAAAGGCCCTCAGCTATCATGGCCTTGAAACTCGAGGACCCTGGTAACGGGTTCCGGCATGGCAAGGTGGTGGCCTTCATCAACGAGAGCATGGCTAGGCACGAAAAAGGCTCTGCGTTCTATCTCGAGAATATATCCTTGTCCTGGGCGGCGGTGGAGGACAAGCTCCAGGCCATACTGGAAGATCATCAGGTGTCCAGCGAGGCCAAAGAGGCCTGTGTCTGGGGCAGCCTGGCCCTGGGCATGCGCTTCTTCCACAGGCAGAGCCACTTACACTGGTACAGGGTGGAGTGGCTGTACTACCTCGCCAAACTGCACAAGTCGGTGGCGCGGGCCTTGGTCTCAGACATGAAGTTGCTCAAGGCACAGCAGGACGTGGAGCGCAAGGAGACGGCCTCCCTGCTGCAGCAAGCCCATGCCAGGCTGGCGGAGGTGCAGAAAGAGCGGGACCTCCTGAGGTGGAAGCTGTTGCAGGCAGTAAGATTACTCTGACTTGGTCCCTGGCCCGTCCCGGGACCCGCCCCCAGTCCCGTTTGCCGCTCCCACGCGTCCCCCCACCCCCCCCAGTCCTGTTCGCCGCTCCGCCACCCCACCCCCACCCCCGCCCCCAGAACAGGTCTCAGATCTGCTCACTTCTCTCCAGGAGTCGGTTGCAAAGGGACCAGGCCTGGCCACTGCCAGTGGGACGGGGCAGAAAGAGCAGGTGAGGAGGAAGAAGAAGCAGAGGCCACTGCTCCTACTGCAGCCACTTCTGGAGCCACAGGAGGAGGAGGAAGACAGAAGGACGTGGAAGGGTCAGAAGCTGCCGAGGGAGCAGAGGAGCTGCGTGGAGACCTTACGCAGCTTCTCGGAGTTGGGAACCAGAAAATTTACACCTCTGGTGGGCAGAGGGAGGGAGAGCTCAGGTCCATGGACACAGCCACGCTTTATTTACCTGGGATAGCGAAGTCCAGACGCACAGTCTCACAGGACTGTCTCACAGGACAGTCTCCTGTCCAGCTCCCTGCCTCATTCCCATCCTCACACTCATGCCCCTTATTCCCCTTCCCAGACGCACCCACGTCCTCCCCACCAGCAGCACCGTTCACAGCAGGAGCTCCATCTCAGACGTCTCCCTGCTGGGGGCCCTCTGATTCTAGCTTGTGGTCTGATGTGGGGGGCCAGGGAATGGGCCCTCAAGAACCACAAAGAGATGGGAGGGACTCTGATCGCCACCAGCAGGGGAGACCTCCAGTACTTCAAAGGCCAGGGGAGAAAACTTGCTTCCACTGTGGGAGGGGAATCTGGCTATAAAACCCTTGAATTCAGAAATGTGAAACAGAATAGAAACGTACCCTGATGGGAAATCAATTTTCAGAGGGAGGGGGAGGGGTGGGGGTGGGCTTGGGAAGAGTGGAAGGAAAGGGTGGGTGAATGGGGCAAGGGAGCTGCGGAAATGGGGTGGAAGGTAGGGTATGGGGTGGTGGCCGGGGAAGTTGTAGATTGGGGGCTTACGGAGAGAGAGACCTAGAGAGACAGACGTGTTCTGATGACCGTCTTTGTGTTCCAGAGCACTAGTACTCGACACCCCAGAACTACTGCCTCTTCTGTGTGTGCCTCTCCCCAACTCTAGCATCTGGTGGACCTGGGCAGACAGTATATAACACCCTTGTCTCTGCTTCCCCTACCACCCCTGAAACTAGACTGTAGATGACTGGAGCACGAGTGGACATTTGACCCATCCTGAGCCAAACAGATCCTCACACTAGAGAATCTGAACAGAGGGGCAGAGTTCATAGCCAGGATGGTGTCGGGCAATGAAGCAGTGGGGCAGATTTCATAGCCAGGGTGGTGTTGGGCAATGAAGCTGTGGGGCACTGGGAGTCGGGGGCAAGGTCGGGGTCATGGACACCGAGGCCACAGCTGAGGCCTGGCCTTGGCTGTGGGGGAACAGAACCGTGTGCTCTACAAAGGCCCAGTGCCCTTTAGGGAATCACAGTCTGAGGCCCCAGGGAGCAGAGAGACAGAGAAGCAGAGAGGAGTTGATCCCATGACCCCAGACGTGCAGAGTGGCAGCCCGACCACTTTTCACTTCCTGCAGTTGTGCTGAGTGAAAATCCACTTTACACAGATCCTTTTTTCTTTAAGCTAACTTCACAGGGTTCTTGTTCTGGGCAACCAGATTATTGCCAAGCCAGAAATTTACACCAGAAGAGCAGTTGCAAACCACAAACCATCAAAGAAAATGTCAGAACTGGCAGGGGAGGTGCATCAGGGAGTGATGGGTAGTGGGGATTCCTGCATCACAAGTCTCCAGCAATGAACTGGACAGGAAGCTCATTCATGTTCTGGGCGAGTTATATCATGAGAAACAATCAAAACAGGCCTGGGGTCAACCCCGGGCTTACAACAGGGCCACCCCTAAAGGAATCCTTCAGGGCTGCACACAGAGGACGCCAGCACCAGCTGCAGACGAAGACTACTATCGTTCAGCCCCATGACAGGAGAAGCCTCCCCAGTCTCCAGTGGGGAAGCAGGAGTGGTGGGGGTATGGGGTGGGGAGGGGTACGAGGCAGTGGGATGGAGGGCTTTTATGTCTTTATATACTTTGGTGTTGTGTAAAGTAAAATAAATGCTCACAAAAATACAAAAAATAAAAGTAAGTGAATTTGGTGAGTTTGGAATTCGGGTGAGTTTGGAAAGGCTACCTCTTCCTCTGGGGCAGAAGGGAAGGAAAGCAGACACCGCTGTGTGTGGTGAGGAGGTGGGAGGGAAACCAAGCAGGCTCCTGTCTGTGTGTGTATGATGTGGACAGACAAGCAGACAAGTCACCTGAGAGTGAGCGAGGACCTAAGGTCCAGGTGGGGGGTGGGGGCTTCAGAGCATTGGCGCTTGGGGGAATAATTGCAGAGGAGGATAGGGGTGGGGAATGGAGGGAGAGAAAAGGAAACCAAGGGGAAAGACAATGGGAGTCTGGAAGGAAAAGGCAGGGGAGTGGGGTAGGGCCAGGACGGGCATCAGACACAAACTCTTGGATTTTACAGTCTGACACCCACTTGCTACAGCAAAAACAGCACATACAAAAGGAGAAGAGGCAGGAGGGGTTGGCAGGGATCGCTGCCTGACTCCCTACGCCTTCTAGGCTTGTAGCGTATCTTTTCATCAGCTGGGAGTGTAATTTCTAGCAACCTAGTCTTTACCTGCAAATACCTAAGAGTTTAAAGCAAAGTTCAACTTACTTCAGGTCTTTGACTTTACAGTATGGGTTACGCAGTGCTTGGCAGAGCAAGTGTAGTGGAGAGACTGGCAAATTACGCAGCTGGAAGGGCCTAAAAGAGATGAGAAAGCAAAAATAAAATGATTAACAAAATTTTAAGTAAAAGGCTTATTTTGGCTTCTGTTGCCATCTTAGTGCTAATTTACAAAAACCTTAGGAGGTATTACCCCATTTTTCAGATAAGGAAATTAAGGCACAAAAAGGTAATTTGCCCAAGGTCACAGAGGAACAGAATGAAGGTCAGTACTCAGGTCTGTCTGACTCCAAAGCCAAAGCCATGGTACTGTATGCCAGGCACCAAGGTAAACACTTTACACACAGAATTTATCTTATCTGGTGCTTAATCCAATGACAGGTATTGTAATCACCATTTTGCAGATGCTTAGAGAGGTCAAGTGACTTGCCCAAGCTATCTGTACACTGTAACTGATTCTTGGTTGTCAGTACTAATAGAAGAATTAACTACAATAATTGAGAACTAGGAAAGTTCAAAACGGTTGACCTTTGAACAATATGGGGGTTAGGGGTACCAACACCCCCACAGCTGAAAATCCACATAAAACTTCACAGTGAGCCCTCCCTATCCCTCCATATCGGAGGTTCTGCATCTGAGGATTCAACCAACCTCAATCCTATAGTACTGTAGTACACATTTATTGAAAAAAATCCCCATGTAAGTGGACTTGCGCAGTTCAAATCTTTGTTGTTCAAGGATCAACTGCAGTAAACTCTCACTTAGTCAACACACTTGGGAAGAGTGGGTGTTTTTGTGGGGGTTAAACTTTGAAAAGAATTTAAGCCTTCTG
This sequence comes from Globicephala melas, assembly GCF_963455315.2. Classification (NCBI taxonomy): domain Eukaryota; kingdom Metazoa; phylum Chordata; class Mammalia; order Artiodactyla; family Delphinidae; genus Globicephala; species Globicephala melas. The sequence continues at coordinate 36,502,175 of NC_083335.1, forward strand.
ATGAAAGCAATGGGGTTGAAGGATGGGGACTCCATCTAAGGCTGATTTTCTGGAAACCCAAAATGAGCTAGAAGCCCCTTTGTGTTTCCATCAGTGCTTAAAATCTCTCAAATGTATACTGTCCATTATTTTACTTTATAATATACAGTTGGATTGAAGCTGTTATGAATTCATGAAGACACTGTAGCCAAAGTGCTTCGTAATTCCAAGTCCATGTAACTTCTCATACCCCTTCCCCTCTGGTCCCAAAGTCTTGCTGCACCTCCCTTCCCCTCCTCACTTTCCACAAACATACCTATGCCATGTTCAATTCCACCTCTATGCTACTGCCCACGAGGAACTAACAATTACCAGAGAAAAGACTTGGGTTAACTCACTTCCCAAGTTGAGCCTTCTGCCCACTCCTGTCTCCTTCTCAAGGTCCCCTACCCCTCACCTGGCCCCACAACTAAATGAGAGGCACTGTCGATATTAACCTGAGTACAGAGAACAGACTTATGACCAGTGGCATTTTCCAGACAATGCAGGTATAAGTCTCCTTGGCTGCTTTAGTAAGTCAGTAGAGCTGTATTTTGTAGTATACAGAGTACATACTGTGTAAGTGGTTTACCTAAACCTCTTTGAACTCCAGCTCTCAACTCTCCATGTAGGTGTGAGTCTAGAAGAAAGAACCCAGGCTTTATAGCAATATACACAGGAGTGCAGCTATGTCCCTTACCAACCTGGAGCTCTTTGAGGCCTCAGTGATGAAGTATATGTAGAGAAGAGTGAGGACAAATTGAACATTAAATTTACAACTTTTTCCAGAATAGTCATCAGCACCAAAATAGCAGAGTCTTCAATGATAATCTTAATGATTTATATGCTCATAACTTTTTATAATTATAAAGCACCTTCACAGAGAGACAGTGAAGACTAATGGACACATACACTCACATACACACACTTACAGTGGCTAACACAGTGCCTAGCACATAGTTAAGTTCTCACAAATGTTAGCTTTTCCTCTACCTTGGCCAGTGCTTAATATGTAATAGATACTCAATAAATCCTCATTGTGTTGATTGACATACAATATGGAAAGCAGAGATAATTCAATTTATTTATTGAAAGTGCTAGAAATGATTATGTGCCTGAATACTTGAAATAAACAAGAAGGCCTATCATTTCTGTAGGCCAAAACACTGGTGAAAAGACATTAGTATACTCACTGATTAAGTGTCAAGGTTGGTGGCAAGAATGCTGAAGCTTGATCTTCCTCCTCAAATCCAAGTAGATGCTGACACTTCAGAGACACTGACAGGTGACTATGACTGCTTTTTACACAGAATGACATAGCCAGAATGTCCATTTTTGTATAGGTAGGTTGAAGCAGTATAATTGACCCTAAATCATCAATTATCCTTTTTGCATATTCTTCTTCCTGAATCTCATACAAACAGTGAAACAAGTCCACTGGCTCAATCTGTAACCTAGAAGATTTATCCTTTATTTCTTTCTCAGTCCACTTCAATAACTCCTCTCGAAGTCCTGGAGAGACTTTTCTCCCAAAAGTAGTTTCCACAGACTTTCCCTTTCCTTTATGTAAGAGGCCAAATAAGAACTGTATTGTTAATGATGAAAATCCTTTCCCATATTGCTGGAATATTTCTTGCCACGTTTTCCCCACTTGATCAAAAAACATCCAGCTGCTGTCATTCTTCAGGGCATAGAACACAGCAGTCAGGAACTCTTGGAAACTGAAGTGAAGGAAAGTATAGACACTGACACCTCCTTCAACTTTTTTCAAAAAGTGATTGAGAAAAGTGCAGTTGGTATCATACACTCCTATCCCATGTCTTCTGAGGTCACTGATTTCAAACAGGACCTGCTGGTTCTGCAGTCCCTCTGCAGCCAAAGAGCAAAGGCCCCACAGGCAACTCTGTCCCTTCCACACCGAGATGCCTGTAAGGGTTTTGAGGCACTTGGAAAAGTAGAACAGATACACATCAGTCATGGTTTGAAGTGATCTCATAAGAGTCCTGTCACCATCTCCCTGTGACTGCAGGACACTGCAGATCATCCAGGAGATGATGGGAAGAGAAGACATAATGTCAAGGCCTTCATTTTCTCGCAGACCATAAAAAACTCTCATTGCAGCATTAGCACCTGAAAACTGACTCAAGAAATATGCTCTCTTTTCAGCATCTGTAAACCACAGGATCTCTGCCTGGGTAGCTTGTTTTAACAGAGAGTGAAGTTTCTTCATGGTTGTAGGCCGGGCAGTTATCAGGAGGGAGGATTCAGGAAACAGTTTTTTCCTCACAAAACTACATAAGAGGGTCTCTACTGGCTTCCTCTCCAGGGGATTGGCACTAAGATCCTCTTCCTGGTCACCTACAGGGTACTGAAGCTCAGGAAATCCATCAAGAATGAACAGAAGCTTCTCTGGATATACAAGAATAACATCCAGGATTGGTCCCTCAATATCTTGAAAAGTGTTAGTGATCAGGTCAGCAGCGCTAAGGTTAGCAAAACGGCTTATTTCTCTGCAGTTTACATAGATGAGATAGTCAAATCTGCCTGGAGTAACCATTCCTGCTGCCCAGTCAAACATGAACTTATGCACCACAGCTGTTTTCCCAATCCCAGCACATCCCTGAAGCACCACAGTTTGGGATAAGCTGGAGCCCTCTTCATCAGGATCAAATATATGTTCCATCTCAATAAAATTATTTTGTTGAGGAATTCCGCATGGTGGCTTTTCTGATATACAGTGTTCTTTTACAACAAGCAGTCGTGACTCTATATGCTTGCCATGGTGATAACATTTGTCAACTCCTTTTTTTAGGTATTTTTCTTTCAGATGTTTTCTAAATACTTTCCTGTAATCTAATGGGGTGACACCAAGAGTCAGTAATCACAGAATACTAGACAACAATACAAACAACAACTATAACTAATACTACCATCACCACCATCTCTTCTCAGATGTTTCAAAGCCTCCTCAAACTTCATGCATCTGAGCTCTTGATTTCTATTCCACTGCCCAACCCCCCCAAAAAACCCCTCCTCAGGGCTCAGAAAAATGTTGGGATTCATTATTTCTTTTTTTCCCCTTGAATCCTCCACATCCATTTAGCAAGGCCTATCATTTATATCTCCAAAATAAGCCTCCAATCCATTTATTTGCCACTACAACCTCAAATACCACCCAATACAAGGCACTATCAACTCTTTCCTGGACTGCTGAAACAGCCTCCTACTCATTTATACTCTTGCCATCTATGGCTCCTCTCCACACAGGCAGCCAACGTGATCTTCTAAAAATATCAATTACATCACGTCACTGCCATGGCCCAAAACTTTTCAAGAGCTTTTCATTGCACTTGATATCAAATCCAAAATCCTTACCTCATCCTACAAGGTCTGCTACGATCTGGGCCCTATCTACCTTCACTCCCCAGCCTTCTATATCACTCTCCTTCTCAGTCCCTATACTAAAGCCACACTGGCTTACCTTTAGTTCCTCACAAATGCCATGTTCTTTCCCACTTCCAGGCCTTTCCACCAGCTATTATCTCTGCCTGGAACACACTTCTTCCTGCTCTTCCCATGGAGATCCCCTTCTCATCCTTCAGACCTTAAACATTACTTCCTAGAAGAAGACTTCCCTGACCATCCAGTTTAAAGCAGATCCTCTCTACTATACCCTCTCCCAGGACCCTGTTTTCCCTTTACAGCACTTAGCACAATTTACAATTGTCTTGTTTATTTTTTTCATTATCTGTCTTTCTCACTAATCTACATGAAAACAGGGACCTTGTCTGTCTTTTTCATCATAGTACTCTAAGTACCTAGCTGGTGCCTGGAACATGGTAGACACTCAATATTTATTGAAAATGGCTATAAATGCTTGCTTTTGAATGAAAAAAAGCCATTTATTATGCCTATTCTGTGTCAGATACTGTACTAGGCCCTTTACATACATTTTAAAAAATTTAATCATCATAATAATCCCATGAAGTAGGTATTATCCAGATTTTATAGTTGAGGAAACTGAAAACTTATAACCAGGGTTATACGTTCATGGGTGTGCAATCTGTGCTTAGGCCTCGTGCTCAGAGCATCCATACTTGGTGTAATGCTCTGCTGTTCCTATCTTGAAATTCTTAATAATTTTTGAACAAGGAATCCTGTCTTTTCATTTTGCACCATACCCCATAAATATGTAGCCAGTCCTGCTTATAGCATTGGGTAACTTGTCCAAGGTTCAACAGCTAGTAAATGGCAGAGACTTCAATGAAGACTCAGGTTTGTCTGAAGCCATGGCCTATATGCTTAAATACTATATTACATAGTTTTTCACTTTCTGCAACTAGAAAAAATAATCCAAGGAGTCAGTTATCAAATTCAAACTTCTGTTAAGTGAATATCTAAGCTAGTATTTTCCAAATAAGTTTCTTGTGTAACATTTTTGCAAGATATTAATAGGAGAGCTGTGAAAAAGGTGTCCAGTGGTCAAATAAGGTAAGGGGAATGCACCTTCTATCCCATTTTAGAGTTTCTCAATACATATTAGCATATGAAAGGCTCTGAGCGAATCAACAGTTAAAAAAAAAACAGACTGTTTAACTTTGTTTAATCTAGTATTTTCTGGACTTAAATGACTACAGAACCCTTTATTAAAAGCAAAATTATTAATTCCTGGAGAATAGTATTCTGTAGAATTCAGGTTGGGGAATGCTGATCTAGATAAGTGTTTGCAAACTTTTTCTGTAAAGTTCCATAAATAGATTAGGCTTTTAGGTCTCTGCTGCAATTACAGGCATGCCTTGGAGATATTGTGGGTTTAGTTCCAGACCACTGCAATAAAGCGAATATTGCAATAAAGCAAGTCACACAAACTTTTTGGTTTCCTAGTGCATATAAAAGTTTCACTTACACTAACTGTACTGTAGTCTATTAGGTGTGCAATAGCATTTTATCTAAAAAACAATGTACACACCTTAATTAAAAAGTTCTTTAGTGCAAAAAAATGCTAATCATCATCTGGCAACACAGGGTTGCCACAAATCTTCAATTTGTAAAGAACCATAATATCTGTGAAGTACAATAAAATGAAGCGCAATAAAACAAGGTATACCTTTACTCAACTCTGCCATATTAGCGTGAAAGCAGCCCTAGACAATATGTAAATGAATGGGCATGGGTGGTTCCAGTAGAAGTTTATTTACAAAAACAGGCAGCTGGCTGGATTTGGCTCACTAGCTGTAATTTGTTGACCTCAACCTAGATCATTCCAGAAGCAGACTGGTCTATTGTCTCCATAAAGTCCTGTATATCTGGTGCTTGACTACCATCATCAGAGGTCCTCCTAGTATTTGAATATCTATTCTAAATGATATAAAAGTCCTATTTGTTATGACAGTTTGGGACTTCATGAATATTACCAAAAAAACCATTGATTGTTGCTCAGTGAATATGGGGGGAAAAATGGGAGAGGAGTGGGGATGAGTGGGGTTCATGGGAGACACTATTCCCAAAACAGAAAAAGAGTAAATCAGAAAAGACATCTACCTGTAAGCTCCTTCCATGAAAATGAAGCCAGAGAACTTGAAGCAGCTGTGGGAGGAAGAGCTGGGGTTAAGAGTATCGCAAATACACCTTTGTACCAAAACATGAAATACACAGAAATTTAGTCACACTATTACAGCCATTCATGCTGTTCCCCAAACAGAAATAAAACAAAGCAAGCAAGCCACCTCACATCTATTCTAACTTACCAAAAAGGTATTTCATAGCTAATGTCCAACATAAAGTAAACCTAAGAAATTCCCGCACAAATATATTTAGGGTGTAAACATTTATATTTATATGATAAATAAGGAAAATTTTAGGCATGAATTTAAAGGGGAATTCATTATTTTAAGTGACTGTTTCTGGTATTTTTTTTTTCTTTGAACGTTAGCTTATTGCTTCTGTTGGAGCTTCTGTTGAGCCTAATTTGTTAATGAGAAAGAATAAGACATTGCTGATGTTAGTTCGACAGAAATATACAATGACCTATATTCAAATGCACACACACACACACACACACATCCCTTCACATTCCTATAGGTTTTTAGTACTTGCACACCTTTATAGGCAAGAGTGAGACATAGTTGGGAGCTGTGACTAGGTGGATGGGAGGAAGCAGAGTATGGAGAGACAGATATTAGAATGCCACAGAAATGGGCAGCAAGTGAGTGGTCTGTTGAAGATAACCAGTTTCTATTCCCCATAACTAAACATTCCTTGGAGTTCAGGAATCAGCCACATGGGGAAGGACTCCAGAAATTACTCTTTTGTGCTGTTTCCTGTGAAAATCTGTGGTTACAGTAAAGGAAGAGACTTAAGAGTCTTTTAGGATTATAGATGCTTTGGGGACTATGGAAAACATTATAAACACCAGATGCCTCTTCACAAAAATTGTGGAGAGATTATTAATGGGTAAATTCTGTATCCATGTAATACCTTAGTATACATATACCTATACACATACAACACAATTTTAAAGATTCAGAAAAATCCCACAGTCCATGAGGAGAAGTAGGGGAAAGAGAATGAACAAGATTACCTAGATTACACCCTTTTTTACCTCATTCAGTTACTCACCTTTCTGTTCAGACAATAAGCTCCAGGTGCAAGCAGGTTCCATATCTTTTCGTTTCTTTTGACTGTTCATCCTGGCAAATCAAGAAGACTGTAACCCAAAACAGAAATGATGACTTTAATGCCTGGTGGAAGCCCAGAGTAAAAAATTAACTCAAGAAAGACTACTCAAAGCATCACAGAGCTGGGGAAGAGAGAAGGCCTAGTAACCAAGTAGAGAGCTAGCGTGGGACTAGGAGATCACAGGAAGATAGACCAAAATCAACAGTCTTCAGCTTGAAGAGAAAAAAAAACTAAAGAGTATAGAATATCCACAGACTTTTGAAGAGTACAAATACGGGAAATGTCAAATTGAGCTCTAAAATGCGTTATTAAGGGAAGGATAGGATTTAGGCAGTATACCTCTAATGTTTGTGGCCAAGATAAGAAAGAATGACTGTGTCCTTCTACAACACAGTCAATTTGGTACCACTGGTAAAGGGAGAATTCTAAGACCACAGATTAGAATACTGTGGTATAAGAGAAACAGTTTAGAGAGTCAGGAGATCCAAGCCCTAGTTCCATTTCTATAACTATCTACCTATGGACCTTGAGTAAGATTCTTCTACTTTCTGAATCTGTTTTATTATTTTCAAAATGGTGGAGAGAATGTTAGCCCAGGTTTCTTTCCAGGTTGAACATTGTAAGATCAGTGGTCCTAAGTCCCAGTTGCACATTAGAATTACCTTCACACCACCTTCCAGAATTTGTTTTCTTTGTTGCAATATTACTTATCAATTTCTAACACACTTGATTATTTTCTTATGAGTTAGGTTTATTATTCACTTTCAGTATTTCCCCTTAAATTGAATTATTGGCCCCAATTCTCAGCCCTTGCCATGAACTTGGCAGGTCCACACCAAAGAAGTGGAACTTATTTTCCCACCTCTTATCTTTTTTTTTCCCACCTCTTATCTTTGAGCTCAGCTTTGAAACTTGCTCTGGGTAATGGAGTGTACACAGATGTGACTCAAGTAGGGCCCTGATATGTGCTTGCACAGTTGTACATGCTCCCTCTTGTGATTCTGCCACTGGCATGAGATGAGCCATGAGAGAAACAAGCCCCAGGTAGTCCACTCATCCAAGGATGAGAAATACATGCAGTAGAGCCACCCCAGTTTACTCACAGTCCTTCAGCAAGAAAAACAGAGTCACTCCAGCCCGAATCAGAGTTGCCCAACAGAACCCTGCCTAATCAGCTGAGTCCCAGCTGGCCTCCAGATCGGTGAGAATAAGTGCTTAATAAATTCTTAACTTTTCATGCCACTGAGATTTCGTGCTTGTTGTTATGTATTGTTGTGGCAATAGCTAACTAATACATCTTGCTAGAGAGTAAATGCCTAGAAAGTGTTTGACATAGAGAAGACATTCATTAAATGTTCATTGAATAAACTGAATAAATGAATAAAATCTTAAAAATAATACAGTGCCTAGTCTGCATTCCTGATTAATTAAATCAGAATCTTTGATGATGAGGTTTGGCATCAACTTTTTCTTAAGTTCCCAAGGTGATTCAAATACACAGCCAGGGAAAAGAGCCACTGTTCTAAGAATTAGTTTTTTTGATAGAGTGTATTGGTGAAACACACAGGCTTTGGAATCAAACAGATGTGTTCAGGCCCTGACTCTACCACTTACTAACTATGTGACAACCACGGAATTAACATCTCTAAGCCTCAGATTCCTCAACTATTAAATAGGGATAACAACAGTTTATAACAACAGTTGATCACAACCTTTCTTAAAAGGTTATTATGAGGATTAAATGAAGTATGCATATGAAGTATTCAGTACACTACATGGTACATAGTAAGGGCTCAATAATCCTAAACTATAGCTAATGTTGGCATTGCTGTATCATTTGATAGAGAGTAAAAATGTCTGAACTCAGATAGACCTTACTTAAATTCCATTTCCACTGCTTTCTAGCCAGATGACTTCGAGTAAAGTTACTTAAACTCCTGAGACTACAGTAACCCATCTGTAAAATATGGTGATAATAATAACTATTTCATTATTTTGTTGTGAGGATTAAATAAGATGACACACATAAAACTCTTAGCAGAGGACCAAGTGCAATATAAATAATGTCTATGTAGATCGTCCACCCATTTTTTGACTGGGTTGTTTTTTTGATATTGCATTGCAGCATTATTTCTAATAGCCAAGATATGGAAGGAACCTAAGTTTCCATTGATAGATAAATATATATATATATATATAACGGAACATTACTCAGCCATGAAATCTTGCCATTTGCAACAACATGGATGGACCTAGAGTGTATTATACTAAGCAAAATAAGTCAGATAGATAAAGACAAATACCACATAATCTCACTTATATGTGTAATCTAAAAAACAAAATGAATTAACAAGCATAATTAAACAGAAACAGAGTCATAGATATAGAGAAGAAACAGGTGGTAGCAAGATTGGAGGAGACTGGGGAGGAGAGAAATAAGTGGGGGAGATCAAGAGGTACAAACTTTCAGTTACAAAGTAAATGAGTCACAGTGTGGGGAATATACTCAATAATTATGTAATATCTTTGTATGGTAACAGATGACAACTAGACTTACGATGACATTTTGAAATGTATAGAAATATTGAATCACTATGTTGTGTACCAGAAACTAACATAGTGTTGTAGGTTAATTATACTTCCAAAACAAACAAAGAAACAAACTCCTAGAAAAAGAAATCAGATTTGTGACCACCAGAGGTGGGGGGGGGAATTAGGTGAAGGTAGTCAAAAGGTACAAACTTCCAGTTATAAGATAAATTAAGTACTATGGATTTAATATACAGCATGATGAAGATAATTAACACTGCTGTATAAAAGCTGTTAAGAGAGTAAATCCTAAGAGTTCTCATCACCAGGAAAAAATATTTTTTCTATTTCTTTAATGTTGTACCTATATGAGACGACATAATGATTTCATGATGTATGTAAGTCATATCACTATGCTGTACATCTTAAACTTACACAGTGCTGTATGTCAATTATATCTCGAAAAAACTAGAAAAAAAAAGAAATTGAAAAGAAAAAGAAATTATACCAGAGAGTTAGTTACAGTCAACAGACCTTTAGGGAACTATGGGGGTATTTTATAACTGGTTATTAGACCCAGTTAGAGTAAAAGGCTGTGAGATGGCCCAAATTCCACGATGGGAAAGTAGTATCCATTGTACTAGGAGTTCCACTAGAATATATGGAATCATTAAGCAAAGTACCAAAAGGTGCCCTCTTCAAGAAGAGAAATCAAAGTAAGTAATTGAGTCTCCTCCAAGCAGCTGAATTACAAAATGGTAAAATGGTGCTTCTTCCTCTGGGCTAGGGGAGCACCAAGCTAGGGAACACAGGTTAGAGAGCAGGGTATGGGCTAATTTCACTCCCCCTTCACACCCTTGGCTGTGTGCCTTTTCAGTCAACAAACTGTACAACTTTTCATGGTGACTCGACATGGTATGCATGCTGCCAAAAACAGGAGAAAGAAATGCTACAAATCTCACCTCCAGGCCTAAAATGAGACTCTGGATTTTTTTATTGAGATATGATTCACATATCATAAAATTCACCCTTTTACAGTGTACAACTCATTGCTTTGTAGTATACTCACAAAGTTTTGCAACCATCACCACTATCCAATTCCAGAACATTTTCATCACCCCAAAACGAAATGCTGTACTCATTAAGCAGACACTCCACATTCTCCCCCCACCCCAGCCCCTGGCAACCACAATTCTACTTTATGTCTCTAAGGATTTGCCTATTCTGGACATTTCATATAAATGGAATCATACAATACGTGTCCTTTTGTGTCTGGCTTCTTTTCTTACCATAATGTTTTCAAGATTCATCCATGTTGTAGCATGTATCAGTTCTTCATTCCCTTTTATAACTGAATAAGAATCTATTTCACATCCACTGGAATGGCTGTAATTGAAAATATGAAAAATGGCAAGAATGTGGAAAAATCAGAACACTCATACATTGCCAGTGGGAATATAAAATGGTGCAGTCACTATGGAAAAGTTCAGCAGCTCCTCAATAAGTTAAACACAGGATTACCATGTGACCCAGCAATTTTACTCCTAGGTATATACCCAAAACAATTGAAAACAGGTATTTAAACAAAAATTTGTACAAAAATAGTCACAGCATCACTATACTAAATAGTAAAAAAGGTGGGAACAACCCCAATGTCCACCAACTGATGAACTGAATAAACAAAATGTGGTATACTTACAGTGGAGTACTATCCAGCCATAAAGGAACAAGGTACTGAAGCATGCTATAACATGGATGAGCCTTGAAAACATTATGCTACATGAAGGAAGCCAGACACGAAATTCCATTTATATGAAATGTACGTAACAGACAAATCCATAGAGAAAGAAAGTAGATTAGTGGTTGCCAGGGGTTCGGGGAAAAGGGGAAGTGGTAGTGACTGCTAATGGTTATGGGATTCTGTTTGAGGTGTTAGAAACATTCTGGAATTAAATAGTGGTGATGGTTACACAGCATTGTGAATATACTGAAAATAACTAAATTGTATACTTTAAAAGGATGGGTATTATGGTATGTGAATAAAATCAATCAGATCAATTTAATAAAAGCTATAAACTAAACTTGTGGTAATCATTTTGCAATATATACATGTATCAAGTCATTATGTTGTACACCTAAAACCAAAACAGTGTTATATGTTAATTATAACTCAATTAAAAAATAGAAAAAATCAACTGTAAAAGTAGGAAAAAATCAATGAAAAATGCAATTATAGAAGAAAATGAGAAAGTGGAAACAACCCAAATGTCCATCAGTGGATGAATGGATAAACAAAATGTGGTCTAGACATACAAAACATTATTCAGCCTTTAAAGGAAAGAAAATTCTGAAACATGCTACATGGATTAAATTTGAAAACATTACGCAAAGTGAAATAAGCCAGGCACAAAATAAAAAATATTATATGATTCTAATTATATGAAGTACATAGAATAGCCAAATTCATAGAGTCAGAAACTATAACAGTGGTTACCAGGGTCTGGGGGCAGAGGGTAATGGGGAGTTATTGTTTAATGGGTACAGAGTTTCACTTTGGGAAGATGAAAAAATGTTGGAGGTGGCTAGTGGTGATGCTTGGATAACAATGTAAAGTACTTAATGCCACTGAATTGTACACATAAAAGTGACTAAAGTGAGCTCTACCCACAGCCTGTCCCTCCCATCAGGAAACTTGCACAAGCCTCTTAAATAGCCACATCCACGAGAGGGCAGACAGCAGAAGCAAGAAGAACTACAATCCTGCAGCCTGTGGAACAAAAACCACATTCACAGAAAGACAGACAAGATGAAAAGGCAGAGGGCTATGTACCAGATAAAGGAACAAGATAAAACCCCAGGAAAACAACTAAATGAAGTGGAGATAGGCAACCTCCAGAAAAAGAATTCAGAATAACGATAGTGAAGATGATCCAGGACCTTGGAAAAAGAATGGAGGCAAAGATCGAGAAAATGCAAGAAATGTTTAACAAAGACTTAGAAGAATTAAAGAACAAAGAACAATACAATAACTGAAATGAAAACTACACTAGAAGGAATCAATAGCAGAATAACTGATGCAGAAGAACGGATAAGTAACCTGGAAGACAGAATGGAGGAATTCACTGCTGCAGAACAGAATAAAGAAAAAACAATAAAAAGAAATGAAGACAGCGTAAGAGACCTCTGGGACAACATTAAACGCAACAACATTCGCATTATAGAGGTCCCAGAAGGAGAAGAGAGAGAGAAAGAACCTGAGAAAATATTTGAAGAGGTTAGAGTAGAAAACTTCCCTAACATGGGAAAGGAAATAGCCACCTAAGCCCAGGAAGCGCAGAGAGTCCCATACAGAATAAACCCAAGGAGAAACACGCTGAGACACAAAGTAATCAAATTGGCAAAAATTAAAGACAAAGAAAAATTATTGTAAGCAGCAAGGGAATAATGACAAATAACATACAAGGGAACTCCCATAAGGTTAACAGCTGATTTCTCAGCAGAAACTCTACAAGCCAGAAGGGAGTAGCATGATATACCTAAAATGCTGAAAGGGAAGAACCCACAACCAAGATTACTCTATCCAGCAAGGATCTCATTCAGATTCAATGGAGAAATCAAAAGCTTTACAGACAAGCAAAAGCTAACAGAATTCAGCACCACCAAACCAGCTCTACAACAAATGCTAAAGGAACTTCTCTAAGTGAGACACACAAGAGAAAAGGATCTACAAAAACAAACCCAAAACAATTAAGAAAACGTGAATGGATTATTTTATTTATTTATTTTTAACATCTTATTGCTTTACAATGGTGTGTTAGTTTCTGCTTTATAACAAAGTGAATCAGTTATACACATACATATGTCCCCATATCTCTTGCGTCTCCCTCCCTCCCACCCTCGCTATCCCACCCCCCTAGGTGGTCACAAAGCACTGAGCTGATCTCGCTGTGCTATGCAGCTGCTTCCCACTAGCTACCTGTTTTACGTTTCGTAGTGCATATATGTCCATATGTCCATGCCTCTCTCTCGCTTTGTCACAACTCACCCTTCCCCCCCCATATCCTCAAGTCCATTCTCTAGTATGTCTGTGTCTTTATTCCCATCTTGCCCTTAGAGAGGCAAGATCCAGCCTCATCCAACACAACACAGGCACTAGTCCCCTCCACCAGGAAGCCTACACAACCCACTGAACCAACCTTAGCCACCGGGGACAGACATCAAAAACAACGGGAACTACGAAGCTGCAGCCTGCAAAAAGGAGACCCCAAACACAGTAAGAAAAGCAAAATAAGAAGACAGAAAAACACACAGCAGATGAAGGAGCAAGATAAAAACCCAACAGACCTAACAAATGAGGAGGAAATAGGCAGTCTACCTGAAAAAGAATTCAGAATAATGATAGTAAAGATGATCCAAAATCTTGGAAATAGAATAGACAAAATGCAAGAAACATTTAACAAGGACCTAGAAGAACTAAAGATGAAACAAACAACGATGAACAACACAATAAATGAAATTAAAAATACCCTGGATGGAATCAATAGCAAAATAACTGAGGCAGAAGAACGGATAAGTGACCTGGAAGATAAAATAGTGGAAATAACTACTGCAGAGCAGAATAAAGAAAACAGAATGAAAAGAACTGAGAACAGTCTCAGAGACCTCTGGGACGACATTAAATGCACCAACATTCGAATTATAGGGGTTCCAGAAGAAGAAGAGAAAAAGAAAGGGACTGAGAAAATATTTGAAGAGACTATAGTTGAAAACTTCCCTAATATGGGAAAGGAAATAGTTAATCAAGTCCAGGAAGCACAGAGAGTCCCATACAGGATAAATCCAAGGAGAAATATGCCAAGACACATATTAATCAAACTGTCAAAAATTAAATACAAAGAAAACATATTAAAAGCAGCAAGGGAAAAACAACAAATAACACACGAGGGAATCCCCATAAGGTTAACTGCTGATCTTTCAGCAGAAACTCTGCAAGCCAGAAGGGACTGGCAGGACATATTTAAAGTGATGAAGGAGAAAAACCTGCAACCAAGATTACTCTACTCAGCAAGGATCTCATTCAGGTTTGATGGCGAAATTAAAACCTTTACAGACAAGCAAAAGCTGAGAGTTCAGCACCACCAAACCAGCTTTACAACAACTGCTAAAGGAACTTCTCTAGGAAAGAAACACAAGAGAAGGAAAAGACCTACAATAACGAACCCAAAACAATTAAGAAAATGGGAATAGGAACATACATATCGATAATTACCTTAAATGTAAATGGACTAAATGCTCGCACCAAAAGACACAGACTGGCTGAATGGATACAAAAACAAGACCCATATATATGCTGTCTACAAGAGACGCACTTCAGACCTAAGGACACATACAGACTGAAAGTGAGGGGATGGAAAAAGATATTCCATGCAAATGGAAATCAAAAGAAAGCTGGAGTAGCAATACTCATATCAGATAAAATAGACTTTAAAATAAAGAATGTTACAAGAGACAAGGAAGGACACTACATAATGATCAAGGGATCAATCCAAGAAGAAGATATAACAATTGTAAATATTTATGCACCCAACATAGGAGCACCTCAATACATAAGGCAAATACTAACAGCCATAAAAGGGGAAATCGACAGTAACACATTCATAGTAGGGGACTTTAACACCCCACTTTCACCAATGGACAGATCATCCCAAAAGAAAATAAATAAGGAAACACAAGCTTTAAATGATACATTAAATAAGATGGACTTAATTGATATTTATAGGACATTCCATCCAAAAACAACAGAATACACATTTTTCTCAAGTGCTCATGGAACATTCTCCAGGATAGATCATATCTTGGGTCACAAATCAAGCCTTGGTAAATTTAAGAAAATTGAAATTGTATCAAGTATCTTTTCCGACCACAACACTATGAGACTAGATATCAATTACAGGAAAAGATCTGTAAAAACTACAAACACATGGAGGCTAAACAATACGCTACTTAATAACAAAGTGATCACTGAAGAAATCAAAGAATACCTAGAAACAAATGACAATGGAGACACGATGACCCAAAATCTATAGCATGCAGCAAAAGCAGTTCTAAGAGGGAAGTTTATAGCAATACAATCCTACCTTAAGAAAGAGGAAACATCTCAAATAAACAACCTAACCTTGCACCTAAAGCAATTAGAGAAAGAAGAACAAATAAACCCCAAAGTTAGCAGAAGGAAAGAAATCATAAAGATCAGATAAGAAATAAATGAAAAAGAAATGAAGGAAACTATATCAAAGATCAATAAAACTAAAAGCTGGTTCTTTGAGAAGATAAAATAGATAAACCATTAGCCAGACTCATCAAGAAAAGAAGGGAGAAGACTCAAATCAATAGAATTAGAAATGAAAAAGGAAAAGTAAGAACTGACACTGCAGAAATACAAAAGATCATGAGAGATTACTACAAGCAACTCTAAGCCAATAAAATGGACAACCTGGAAGAAATGGACAAATTCTTAGAAATGCACAACCTGCCAAGACTGAATCAGGAAGAAATAGAAAATATGAACAGACCAATCACAAGCACTGAAATTGAAACTGTGATTAAAACTCTTCCAACAAACAAAAGCCCAGGACCAGATGGCTTCACAGGCGAATTCTATCAAACATTTAGAGAAGAGCTAACATCTATCCTTCTCAAACTCTTCCAAAATATAGCAGAGGGAGGAACACTCCCAAACTCCTTCTACGAGGCCACCATCACCTTGATACCAAAACCAGACAAGGATGTCACAAAGAAAGAAAACTACAGGCCAATATCACTGATGAACATAGATGCAAAAGTTCTCAACAAAATACTAGCAAACAGAATCCAACAGCACATTAAATGGATCATACACCATGATCAAGTGGGGTTTATTCCAGGAATGCAAGGATTCTTCAATATACGCAAATCAATCAACGTGATACACCATATTAACCAATTGAAGGAGAACAACCATATGATCATCTCAATAGATGCAGAGAAAGCTTTTGACAAAATTCAACACCCATTTATGATAAAAAACCTGCAGAAAGTAGGCATAGAGGGAACTTTCCTCAACATAATAAAGGCCATATATGACAAACCCACAGCCAACATCGTCCTCAATGGTGAAAAACTGAAAGCATTTCCACTAAGATCAGGAACAAGACAAGGTTGCCCACTCTCACCACTCTTATTCAACATAGTTTTGGAAGTTTTAGCCACAGCAATCAGAGAAGAAAAGGAAATAAAAGGAATCCAAATCGGAAAAGAAGAAGTAAAGCTGTCACTGTTTGCAGATGACATAATACTATACATAGAGAATCCTAAAGATGCTAGCAGAAAACTACTAGAGCTAATCAATGAATTTGGTAAAGTAGCAAGATACAAAATTAATGCACAGGGCTTCCCTGGTGGTGCAGTGGTTGAGAGTCTGCCTGCCGATGCAGGGGACACGGGTTTGTGCCCCGGTCCGGGAAGATCCCACATGCCGTGGAGCAGCTATGCCCGTGAGCCATGGCCGCTGGGCCCGCGCCTCTGGAGCCTGTGCTCCACCATGGGAGAGGCCACAGCAGTGAGAGGCCTGCGTACCGCAAAAAAAAAAAAAAAAAAAAAGTGTCATGTACCAAAATGTTCATTGCAGCTCTATTTACAATAGCCCGGAGATGGAAACAACCCAAGTGTCCATCATCGGATGAACGGATAAAGAAGATGTGGCACATATATACAATGGAATATTACTCAGCCATAAAAAGAAACGAAATTGAGCTATTTGTAATGAGGTGGATAGGCCTAGAGTCTGTCATACAGAGTGAAGTAAGTCAGAAAGAGAAAGACAAATACCGTATGCTAACACATATATATGGAATTTAAGAAAAAAATGTTACGAAGAACCTAGTGCTAAGACAGGAATAACGACACAGACCTACAAGAGAATGGACCTGAGGATACGGGGAGGGGGAAGGGCAAGCTGTGACAAAGCGAGAGAGAGGCATGGACATATATACACTACCAAACGTAAGGTAGATAACTAGCGGGAAGCAGCCGCATAGCAAAGGGAGATCAGCTCGGTGCTTTGTGACCACCTAGCGGGGTGGGATAGGGAGGGTGGGAGGGAGAGAGACGCAAGAGGGAAGAGATATGGGAACATATGTATATGTATAACTGATTCACTTTGTTATAAAGCAGAAACTAACACACCATTGTAAAGCAATTATACTCCAATAAAGATGTAAAATAAATAAATAAAATATATATATAAAGAGCTCATGCAGCTCAATATTAAAGAAACAAACAACCCAATCCAAAAATAGGCAGAAGACCTAAATAGACATTTCTCCAAAGAAGATGTACAGATGGCCAAGAAGCACATGAAAAGCTGCTCAACATCACTAATTATTAGAGAAATGCAAAGCAAAACTATAATGAGGTACCACCTCACACCCGTTAGAATGGGCATCATCAGAAAATCTAGAAACAACAAATGCTGGAGAGGGTGTGGAGAAAAGGGAACCCTCTCGCACTGTTGGTGGGAATGTAAAGTGGTACAGACACTATGGAGAACAGTATGGAGGTTCCTTTAAAAACTAAAAATAGAACTACCATATGTCCCAGCAATCCCACTACTGGGCATATACCCAGAGAAAACCATAATTCAAAAAGACACATGCACCCCAATGTTCACTGCAGCACTGTTTACAATAGCCAGGTCATGGAAGCAACCTAAATGCCCATCGACAGACGGATAAAGAAGATGTGGTACATATATACAATGGAATATTACTCAGCCATAAAAAGGAATGAAACTGAGTCATTTGTTGAGACGTGGATGGATCTAGAGACTGTCATACAGAGTGAAGTAAGTCAGGAAAAGAAAAACAAATATCATATATTAACACATATATGTGGAACCTAGAAAAATGGTACAGATGAACCAGTTTGCAGGGCAGAAATTGAGGCACAGATGTGGAGAACAAACGTATGGACACCAAGGTGGGAAAGTGGCGGGGTGGTGGTGGTGGTGGTGTGATGAATTGGGTGATTGGGATTGACATGTATACACCGATGTGTATACAATTGATGACTAATAAAAACCTGTTGTATAAAAATATAAATAAAATAAAATTAAAAAATTAAAAAAAGTGACTAAAGTGATAAATTTTATGTTATATATATTTTACTACAATAAAAAAAAGAAAATGGGCAAAATATTTGAACAGACCTTTCACAAAGGAAGATATACAAATGGTCAATAGCACACGAAAAGATGGCTCAACATCATTAGTCACTAGGGAAATGTAAATAAAAACTGCAATGAGGTATCAGTTCACACTCACCAGAATGGTTAATATTAAAAAAACTGACACTACCAAATGCTACTAAGGATGTTGGTAGGAGAGTAAAATGGTACAAAGATATGGCAGTTTCACATAAAACAAAACATACCCCCTATGTTCAGCCATAAAAAACCATGAAATCTTGCCATTTATGACAACATGCATGGACCTTGAGGGCATTATGCTAATTGAAATAAGTCAGACAAAGAAAGACAAATACTACGTGATCTTGTTTATACACAGAATGTTAAAAAAAAAAACCTCAAAGACACAGAGAACAGATTGGTGGTTGCCAGAGGCAGAGAGGGAGGGGGTGGGGAGTGGGCAAAGTGGGTGAGGGGAGTCAAAAAGTACAAACTTCTAGTTACAAAATAGTTAAGTCATGGGAATCACGAGAATGTAATGTACAGCATGGTGACTATAGTTAGCAATACTGTATCACATATTTAAAAGTTACTAAGAGACTAAATATTTAAAGTTCTCATCACAAGAAAAAGAATTCTGTAACTTTGTATGGTGATGGATGTTAACTAAACTTATTGTGGTGATCATTTAACAATATATACAAATATCATATATTTGTACACCTGAAACTAATATAACATTGTATGTCAATTATACCTCAATTAAAAAAATCAATAATTATCAAAATAGAAAGCAAACAATTAAACAACAGAGTAAATCAATAAAAGGAAATGATAGTTATCTGAAAAGAACAATAGAATGAACAAATTTTTAGCAAGTATGATTTCAAAAATAAAGCCATCATAAATTAACATAAAAAATGAAAGGGAACCAAACTACAGAAACAAGAGATTAAAAAATTATCCAAAAAGTACTATGTATAATTTTTATAGCAATAATTTAAAAAACCTAAGTGAAATGGATAATTCCCAAGAAAATAAACAACCAAAATCGGCCTAAGAAATAGAAAACTTAAATAGACCAATTAATCATAGAAGAATGTGAAATGATAATACTCTACCTCAAAAGTCACCAGCCCCAGAAAGTTTTGTGGGAGAGTTTGACCACACCATCTAGGAACAGATTAATCAAGCTTTACACAAAAATTTCCAAAGCAAAGTAAAAGAAGGGAAATGACACCATACAACTATAGGCTAGTATAATCTTGATACCAAAACTGACAAGTAAAGGGAAAGAAATTATAGGCCCATCTCACTTATGAACGTAGATATAAAAATGCATAACCTTAATACCATAATCAAGCACAGGAAAACTACAGGCCATTATTTTTCAAGGGGATGCTGATGGCATTTTTGGCGGAACAATTCTTCATTTAGTATCCCTGATCCCTATCTACTAAATGCCAGCAGGACTTCCCACCACACACACACCAATAAACTGTGACAACCAAAAGCACCTCCAGGCATTTCCAAATGTCCCCTAGAGGGATGGTTAGCCCCAGGCTGAGGATCAGTACTATAGGCAATCTCACTTATGAACACAGAGATACAAAACTGCTAAATAAAAGATTAGTCCCTCAAATCCCAGAGTACATTAAAAAAGAAAAAAAAAAACACATCATTCCCTGACCTGATAGGTTAATATTAGGAATGCAGGGAAGTTTAACACTTACAGATCTGTCAGCGTGGAACAGGACACCAACTCCTTACTTGGAAAATTGGCAATTACAGGGAAAGAGTTAAGCGTTTATCCTGTCTTTCGTATAGGAACTGTATTTTAGACTTACCAAGTAGCCCTAGTAGAGGAGAGATAGTTCTTCTTACAGAGGTATGCTAGCTAATAAATTCAGAAAGAATAATAGAATTAGAAACTTATTATTTTGAAATCCTTAATGAACTAATTGACTCACATAATAGTTATCAAATGGATGGTAAAGCCACTAGGTGAAAGGATGATGGAGAACTTTACAATGACAGGATCAGACTAACACCACTTCAATCCAGTTTTAGTATCATTAATAGTGAGACAAGCAAACATTATGTAAAAGAAAGTACATAGTATCAACCACTAAACAGTCTTAACAAATAATAAGAACCTGAATCTAATCAAGCACTTAGATCCACCTTCCAGTCTACAGGAAATACAAGCAATACAGAAACAGATAAAACAGCACCTCAAGGAAGTAATCAGCCAAATCCAGAAAGTGGGAGAGTCTACAGAACAAATAGCAGGTTTCTTCAACAAACCAATGCCATGAAAATAAAAGGGAGGTGGTGTTGTTCTGTATTAGCTTTTTAAAAACTTAAAAGAAATCTAAGAGATATAACCTAATATAATGAGTTGTTGGTTGGGCCCTGATTGAAAGAAACCTCAACGGTAAAAATATTTTTTAGGACTTCCTTGGTGGTGCAGTGGTTAGGAATCTGCCTGCCAATGCAGGGGGCACGGGTTCGAGCCCTGGTCCCGGAAGATCCCACATGCTGCGGAGCAACTAAGCCCGTGCGCCACAACTACTGAGCCCACGTGCCACAATTACTGAAGCGCACGTGCCTAGAGCCCATGCTCCACAACAAGAAAAGCCATTGCAACAAGAGAAGCCCCCACAGTGCAACAAAGAGTAGCCTCGGCTCTTCCCAACTACAGAAAGCCCATGCGGCAACGAACACCCAACACAGCAAGCAATAAAATAAATAAATTTATTTTTTTTAAAGTCTAAAAAATAAAACCATTTTTTAGACAATTGGAAAAATTGGAAGATACGCCGGGTATTAGTATTATAATGGCATTATGATTATATGAGAAGACGTCATTTTTGCTACAATTTTTGGTGAGGCATACTGAAATATTTAGGAGTGAAATCATATGATGCTCATGATTAGCCTAAAACATCCCAGCACAAAAGAGGGGAGGGGAATAGCTGAAACAAGTATGGCAAAATGTTGATGGCTATTAAAGCTCAGTTATGGGGGTTTACTGTACTCTCTACTGTCATTTATGTTTGGAAATTATCATAATAGAAAGTTTTTAAAAAGCTATCAATGCATGGGCTTCCCTGGTGGCGCAGTGGTTGAGAGTCTGCCTGCCGATGCAGGGGACACAGGTTCGTGCCCCGGTCCAGGAAGATCCCACATGCCGCGGAGCGGCTAGGCCCATGAGCTATGGCCACTGAGCCTGCACGTCCGGAGCTCCGCAACGGGAGAGGCCACAACAGTGAGTGGCCCGCATACCGCAAAAAAAAAAAAAAAAAAAAAGGTATCAATGCAATTCAATGCATTAACAAGTTAAAGGGGAAAAACCTATATGTCCAACTTACAGGTGAAAAAGCAATTGATAAAATGTCATAGCCATTCTTGCTTTTAAAAAGCCTCAAAAGAGTAGGAATTAAAGAAAACTTACTTAACTTAATAAAGGGCAACTGCCAGAACCCACACTAAGAAGCATACTTGATGAAATTTTCGAAGCATTCCCATTAAAGGGAGGGATAAGTTAAGGATGTCTGATATCATTGTTACTATTCAGCCTTATACTGGAAGTCCTAGACAATGCATTCAGATAAGAAAAATACACGTGGTATACAGATTGAAGCCAGAGAGAAAACTATCAATATTTGCACATAATCTGTTTGCCAACCTAGAAAATCCAACAGACTCAATGAACAAACTATTAGAAAGAAGGAGAATTCAGTAAAGTTGTTGGGCACAATTTCAAACAAAAAACAAGTTATCTTATATACCCTTGATTACAAAATGAAAGAAAAAATCCTATTAATAGTAGCAACAAAAGCTATAAAGTATCTAGAAATAGCCCAAACAAGATATGTTCAACACATGTATGGAGAAAATGACACGTTATTAAAGGACTTAAAAATCTGAATAAATGGAGAGTCATACCACATATATTCATATAAAGGAAGAGTCATTAATGTAAAGGTGCCAATTCTCCCCAGTTAAATCCGGAAACTCAATGCGGCGCCAACAAAAATGCCAATAAGATTCTATTTGGGTATGATAATTTGATTCTAAAATCCATATTATAAAGTAAATATGCAAGAATAACACAAAATTGAAGAAAAAAGATGACTTTCCATGTCAGATATCAAACGTTATAAAACTATAGAAATTTAAAGTGTGGTATGAATGCAAGTATAAATAAATGGATCAGTAGAACCAAATAAAGAATTCTGAAACAAACCTAAATATGCATAAGAATCTAGTATTGATTAAAGGTAGCATTTAGAAGTGAGTAGAGAAAGGAAAGAGGGAGGCATGTAGAAGGATATACATTGCAGCACATTTTATATTAGCAAAAAACTTGGAAATAATCATGACAATGGGGAAATGGCTAAATGAATTATAGCATATCTGTTCTGTAGAATACGCCAAAACAGTGAAAAAGAACAAGTTAGATTTACATGTACTAATATGAAAAGTTCTCAGTCATTATGTTGGGTGAAAAGTAGCAAGTAGCAGAACAACACATATAAGCATGATAAAATATATATATATATTTAACATCTTTACTGGAGTATAAATAATTTACATTTTAAATAACACTAAATAATACTATATATATAAATTGTGTGTGTGTGTGTGTGAGAGAGAGAGAGCGAGAGAGGGAAAGAGAGTGAGAGAAAAGATCTGGAAGAAGCTAAGTCCAGCAGTGAGTAGGGAGGGAGAGAATCAGGCAGGAAATCAATGACTAAAGAAGGTTTAAGCCTTCCCTGTAACATTCTAATCCTCTGAAAGAAAAATGTATTCGTGTGTCAATTGTGTAATTAAGTCAATAAATAAGAAATTTAAAAGCTGCATAATGATATGAATAAATTATATATGGTTAAGGACTTATTTATTCATATAAATGCATGGAAAGGCGATTGTAAGGATACTCACCAAACTGTTGACAATTAGTTTATTCTTTGTTTTGCTTTTTTTGGGGGGTGAGGGTGGAAGTAACAACTATAGAGGGAGCAGAAAAGGCAAGTTTCAAGATTTACTATCTCTACACCTGTGTACTGTTTCAATCTTTTACCATGAAAATATATATTATTGAGTAATTAAAAAATAAAGACATGGAAAAAGTCAAAGGCACACTGTTAAGTGGAAAAAGCTAGTTGCTATATCTTATATATAATTCTATATATAGAATAATGTATACATCTATTGTATTATATGTGGGTACATATGTATTCTAATGCATAGAAAGAAAAATACAAATTGGACTTTCACAATTTATATACTTGTGTTGATTATTCTGTTCTAACGAGCATATAGTTGTGCATTCCTTAAGAAATACTATGATAATCATATTGCAATATATAAACATAACAAACCATTATGTTTGCAATATATAAACATATCAAATCATTATGTTGTTATGTACATCTTAAACTGTACAATGTTATATATCAATTATATCTTAATGAATCTGAGGTGGGAGGAAGAAACATAGAAATACAGATAAATCTAGGACATCCCTGCTGGTGCAGTGGTTAAGAATCTGCCTGCCAATGCATGGGACATGGGTTAAAGCCCTGGTCCGGGAAGATCCCACATGCCGTGGAGCAACTAAGCCTGTTCGCCACAACTACTGAGCCTGCGTGCCACAACTACTGAAGCCCACATGCCTAGATCCCGTGCTCTGCAACGAGAAGCCACTGCAATGAGAAGCCCACGCACTGCAACAGAGTAGCCCCCGCTCGCTGCAACTAGAGAAAGCCTGTGTACAGCAAATAAAACCCAACACAGCCAAAAATAAATAAATAAATTTATTTTTTAAAAAAGAAACAAAATACCTTGCACCTCAAGCAATTAGAGAAAGAAGAACAAAAAACCCCAAAGTTAGCAGAAGGAAAGAAATCATAAAAATCAGATCAGAAATAAATGAAAAAGAAATGAAGGAAACAATAGCAAAGATCAATAAAACTAAAAGCTGGTTCTTTGAGAAGATAAACAAAATAGATAAACCATTAGCCAGACTCATCAAGAAAAGAAGGGAGAAGACTCAAATCAATAGAATTAGAAATGAAAAAGGAGAAGTAACAAGTGACCCTGCAGAAATACAAAGGATCATGAGAGATTACTACAAGCAACTCTATGCCAATAAAATGGACAATCTGGAAGAAATGGACAAATTCTTAGAAATGCACAACCTGCCAAGACTGAATCAGGAAGAAATAGAAAATATGAACAGACCAATCACAAGCACTGAAATTGAAACTGTGATTAAAACTCTTCCAACAAACAAAAGCCCAGGACCAGATGGCTTCACAGGCGAATTCTATCAAACATTCAGAGAAGAGCTAACACCTATCCTTCTCAAACTCTTCCAAAATATAGCAGAGGGAGGAACACTCCCAAACTCCTTCTACGAGGCCACCATCACCTTGATACCAAAACCAGACAAGGATGTCACAAAGAAAGAAAACTACAGGCCAATATCACTGATGAACATAGATGCAAAAATCCTCACCAAAATACTAGCAAACCGAATCCAACAGCACATTAAAAGGATCATACACCATGATCAAGCAGGGTTTATTCCAGGAATGCAAGGATTCTTCAATATATGCAAATCTATCAATGTGATAAACCATATTGACAAATTGAAGGAGAAAAACCATATGATCATCTCAATAGATGCAGAGAAAGCTTTTGACAAAATTCAACACCCATTTATGATAAAAAACCCTGCAGAAAGTAGGCATAGAGGGAACTTTCCTCAACACAATAAAGGCCATATATGACAAGCCCACAGCCAACATCGTCCTCAATGGTGAAAAACTGAAAGCATTTCCACTAAGATCAGGAACAAGACAAGGTTGCCCACTCTCACCACTCTTATTCAACATAGTTTTGGAAGTTTTAGCCACAGCAATCAGAGAAGAAAAGGAAATAAAAGGAATCCAAGTTGGAAAAGAAGAAGTAAACCTGTCACTGTTTGCAGATGACATGATACTATACATAGAGAATCCTAAAGATGCTACCAGAAAACTACTAGAGCTAATCAATGAATTTGGTAAAGTAGCAGGATACAAAATTAATGCACAGAAATCTCTGGCATTCCTATACACTAATGGTGAAAAATCTGAAAGAGAAATTAAGGAAACACTCCCATTTTACGATTGCAACAAAAAGAATAAAATACCTAGGAATAAACCTACCTAAGGAGACAAAAGACCTGTACTCAGAAAACTATAAGACACTGATGTAAGAAATCAAAGATGATACAAATAGATGGAGAGATATACCATGTTCTTGGATTGGAAGAATCAACATGGTGAAAATGACTCTACTACCCAAAGCAATCTATAGATTCAATGCAATCCCTATCAAACTACCACTGGCATTTTTCACAGAACTAGAACAAAAAATTTCACAATTTGTATGGAAACACAAAAGACCCCGAATAGCCAAAGCAATCTTGAGAACGAAAAACGGAGCTGGAGGAATCAGGCTCCCTGACTTCACACTATACTACAAAAGCTACAGTAATCAAGACAGTATGGTACTGGCACAAAAACAGAAAGATAGATCAATGTAATAGGATAGAAAGCCCAGAGATAAACCCACACACATATGGACACCTTATCTTTGATAAAGGTGGCAGGAATGTACAGTGGAGAAAGGACAGCTTCTTCAATAAGTGGTGCTGGGAAAACTGGACAGGTACATGTAAAAGTATGAGATTAGATCACTCCCTAACACCATACACAAAAATAAGCTCAAAATGGATTAAAGGCCTAAATGTAAGGCCAGAAACTATCAAACTCTTAGAGGAAAACATAGGCAGAACACTCTATGACATAAATCACAGCAAGATCCTTTTTGACCCACCTCCTAGAGAAATGGAAATAAAAACAAAAATAAACCAATGGGACCTAATGAAACTTCAAAGCTTTTGCACAGCAAAGGAAACCATAAACAAGACCAAAAGACAACCCTCAGAATGCGAGAAAATATTTGCAAATGAAGCAATTGACAAAGGATTAATTTCCAAAATTTACAAGCAGCTCATGCAGCTCAATAACAAAAAAACACACAACCCAATCCAAAAATGGGCAGAAGACCTAAATAGACATTTCTCCAAAGAAGATATACAGATTGCCAACAAACACATGAAAGAATGCTCAACATCATTAATCATTAGAGAAATGCAAATCAAAACTACAATGAGATATCATCTCACACCAGTCAGAATGGCCATCATCAAAAAATCTAGAAACAATAAATGCTGGAGAGGGTGTGGAGAAAAGGGAACACTCTTGCACTGTTGGTGGGAATGTGAATTGGTACAGCCACTATGGAGAACAGTATGGAGTTTCCTTAAAAAAACTACAAATAGAACTATCATATGACCCAGCAATCCCACTACTGGGCATATACCCTGAGAAAACCAAAATTCAAGAGTCATGTACCAAAATGTTCACTGCAGCTCTATTTACAATAGCCCGGAGATGGAAACAACCCACGTGCCCATCATCGGATGAATGGATAAAGAAGATGTGGCACATATATACAATGGAATATTACTCAGCCATAAAAAGAAACGAAATTGAGCTATTTGTAATGAGGTGGATAGATCTAGAGTCTGTCATACAGAGTGAAGTAAGTCAGAAAGAGAAAGACAAATACCGTATGCTAACACATATATATGGAATTTAAGGGAAAAAAATGTCATGAATAACCTAGGGGTAAGACAGGAATAAAGACACAGACCTACTGGAGAACAGACTTGAGGATATGGGGAGGGGGAAGGGTGAGCTGTGACAAAGCGAGAGAGAGGCATGGACATATACACACTACCAAACGTAAGGTAGATAGCTAGTGGGAAGCAGCCACATGGCACAGGGATATCGGCTCGGTGCTTTGTGACCACCTAGAGGGGTGGGATAGGGAGGGTGGGAGGGAGGGAGACGCAAGAGGGAAGACATATGGGAACATATGTATATGTGTAACTGATTCACTTTGTTATAAAGCAGAAACTAACACACCATTGAAAAGCAATTATACCTCAATAAAGATGTTAAAAAAAAAAGAAACCAATACAGATAAATCATGTCATTCACCTAATCAAAATCCTTTAGTAGGAGTATTCCCAATGCTCCTAGGATAAAGCCCAAAATAATTAAGGGGCCCTGCCATCCAGTCTCAGCTCCCAATGCTCTCCCCCTTGCTTAATGTGCTCTAGCCACAGGAGACACCTTTCAGTACTTCAAGTCCCTTGCACGTGTTCTAGCTTCAGGTCTCTGCACATGATGTTTGTTTCCTCTATGTGGAACACTTCCTCCATTCATCCCTCCTCTATCTCCTTCTACCCCAGCTGATCCTTCAGTTCTCATCACTTCTTTAGGAGAGTCTTCCCTGACATTGCAGACATAGTCAGGTCCTCCTGTTATAAGTACTTATAGAACGCTTATTTTTCCTTCATAGCTCTTATCTCAATTTGCAGTTTTCTACTTATAGGTGGGATTATTAATGTCTGTTATCACTCCTACTAGACTGTAAGCTCCATGATAGCAGGACTCTTGTCTCTCTTGTTATAACCTGACATTTAGTAAGAGCGCAGTAAATATCTGTGAAATAAATGACTGCTCCCTGTTAATCAGGGTGGACCTTATCGGCCCTAGCTCCATTTTCCTCTCCATTCCAACCCACGTCATCAGATAAGTAACCTCAAAGGCTATGGATGACTCATCCAACACTCTAGCTTCATTGTCCCTTGACCTCCTCTACTTCTGCAACCTCTGACTACATGCCACTTCACATGCCATTTCTAGCTATTAGTGCCCTAGACCACCCGATAAACATGGAGCTGCTCCACTTCAGAATTTCTGAACTCCACTAACCCAATCTCTGGCTACAACCTCTTACCCTTATTACTTCTTGGTTCTCAGAATACCCACTCCTCATTCTCATCAAGATCTCCCATCCTTCGACTTCTCCCATTCTTCAGCTCATTACCACTTTATTGCTTAACTCCCTATCCAGTCTAGTGGCCATGGTACATCACTTCAGACACTCTTGCTAGCAGCCTCACTGATCTAATCCATTTTAATCTGCCATTTACCGAGCTACTATGAGTTACTATGGACCACTCTATATGCATTACTTCTGGAACTTCTCACAACACCTATATGAGGTAGAGACCACCATTACCCCCTTTTACAGATAAGGAAAAGGATTCTTAAAGAGGTGAAGTAACTTGTGCGAGGTCACACAGAAAGTGATGGAGCAGGGTGCAGCTGGGATCTGAAAGAGATCTGTCTGACACCAAGGTCTGTGCTCCGAACCAGCAGGTTACTCTGTAGCTCAGAGGGAATGATAACTCTGACTACAACACGGAAAATGAACGGGAGGGAAGCAGGCCAAGTGTGAAGGCTTGGCGACCAAGGCAGCAATCCAGGGGAGAGTTGATGGTGGACTAAGCCTTATCTCTCAGAACATCTCAAAAGATCCAAACTAAAAGCCCACTTACTTCAGGCGTGTGACTTTACAGGATGGATCTGGTGGGCTTTGGCTGAGGATGGCACAACTAGGTGTGCCTAGAAGAGACCAAAAAGAAAACCAGCAGTTTAATACATTCTTTCAGGATACAATTTCTACTTTAACTTATCTACTTACTTATTTATGTTTATACTTAAGGTATGATGACATTCATTAAATGCTTCCGTTTGCTGGGAATTTATTATAGTCTTATTTACACTTCCAACCACGCTGTGAGCTACTCTCCCATTTTACAAATGAGGAAAGTGAGGCGCAGAAAGATGAGGGAAATTGCTTCACATCCCACAGTTAGTTAATGATAAAGACGGAATCAGAACCCCAATCCGCTTCTTTCCTAGTCACTTACCCAGCCAACGGCCAACCTTAAAGCCGCACTCCCCACACTACACCCGGGCCATGGAGACGCTTGCGGGTGCGGGGATCCGAGGACGCGCTGCGCTCCGACCTGAGGACCTGAGCAAGAGCAGGGAACTGACCAGCACGTCTGAGGCCGGTGCCCAGACCTGGGCTGAGCAGCCGGCCGGCTCACGGGACCCGGTTGCGAGGCCTGGCGCCCCGGCTGGATGGGGAAGGCCATGGGCCCCGGAGCGGCCGTACCCTGGGGAGCGACCCCGTTTCTTACACCCACTCTGAGGGCCCCACCTCCCAAAGGCACGGTGACACGGCCTGGAAGCCACCAAGCCCAGGACGGGCCCGCAGAGAAAGGAGGCAACAGCTCGGTCACCTGTTCCGTTCCCCCGTCGCAGAATCACAAGACCCAGTGGCGAATACCTAAGTCACCTATTTGGGTTTTCTGCCCGACTTCAGCCACAGTCTGGGGTCTACGAATGGCCGTCCTTGGGCCCAGGAACCACCATGTGCTTTTGTTTGGTTTTTTGGTTTTGTTTTTTCTTTTTGAGGAGATGACCGATACTTTTCCTTAGAATTTCAAACGGGTCACGTCCACCCTCCACCCGCCCTTCAAAAAATTAAAAAGTTAAGAATGCTGACTCGGAGCTGTCAGCCAGAGACGCTCTGATATCTTTACCTCAATCCCGCAAGCTCGCGGTGTCAGTCCCCACCCCCGGCGTCCCTCAGCATTCCTTTCCGTTCTCTCCTCCCCCACCCCCACGCACGCCTACACGCACGCACCCCACACGCACGGCCCCCCACACGCACGCACCTCCCAACAGACGCGCCGCACGCACGCGCCAAGGTTCTCCACACACACACCCATAAATTGCTGCAACCAGGCGTGTTCTCTCGTGCCTCTCCGCGCAGACGCGTGTTCCCCAAGTCCCGCGCCTCGACCCCCACTCCACACGCGCATCCTCTAGAGCCTCTCCCATCTCCCCTTTCCAGGGCGGGCTTTCCTCAGGGGCTGGCGGCCCGGCCCTCCCCGCCCCCCAGCTTCGCGGGCAGCGAGGTCCCTCCCCGGCGCGCTGAGCTCACCCCGAACGAGCCTGCGGCAGGCCAGTCCAACTGGGCCGCCGCTTCCCTCCTCGCATCCCAGGAGACACCGGGCGGGGTGTGGCACCTCCCACGCTCGGCCACCGGGGCCTTCGGACTACTGGGAAGCCAGCCACTCAGCCGGAGGGAACTCCCTCGACTTCCTGTCCCTCCCAACGGAGTGGGCGCTGGGGGGCAGGGTGGTGCGGCGGGAGGCGTTTCTCGTTCTCGCTGAGAAAAGCGCTCACCTGGTTCCCAAAGCCAGTTTGCCCTTCCTCTCCTTCCTGCCAGAGGGAAGGGAGAGCCAAGGTCTTGGGGCGGAGAAGGGGAAATGACTCAGAGAGGAGGCGTCTCAGAGGGAGGGGCCGGCCTGGAAAGGGGGGGGGGGCATTGGGGAGCGGGAGGGGAAGGGGAGGAAAAAAGAGGATGGGAAAACCGCGGTGGGAGAGGTTTCGAGGGTGTCTAGCGCAGTCCTGGGAATCCTGCCTGGTCAACCCCGAATCCAGGAGCCACTAGGCTGGATCTTTTCCTAGGTTTTGGGCCCTGACTTCTTTACCCCGTGCCAAAGGCAGCCAGAGCCAAGACCCTTGCTAGCAACTACCGGGCAGCACGGAATCTTCTGGGCTGGGCAAGGGCACAGGAATTAACTCTTCGCGTCCTTTGGAGTCAATACTAGTAGTCTTTACCTCATAGTGTTGCTGGGAGAATTAAATTAGTTACTACATCTCAAGTGATTAGAATAGTGTCAGGGACACTGTAAGCAGTCAATCAGTGATAGCTCCTATTATTACGAAGGTGTTCATTTGTTGGTGGTCTGTGTCACCTCTAGATTGTGAGTCTCATGAGGGCAGAGACTACGTATTTTCTTTATCACCGAACTACAGCACCTGACACAAAGCAGCTATCAATAAATTATTTGTTGAGTTAATGAATAAATGGGTGATTGAATGATAACTTGGACTAGTGGCTATGCCAAGACCTTCTCTGCCACGTAAGGGGTGCGTTTGTGGAAGTTTGAGGAAGAAGGGCTATGATTGGGAAAGGTGGCACATAGGACTCCTGTGGATTGCTATATCAAGTGACCTGCTCTGCCCTTGGAAAATGGAATGTCTGGCAGTTTCCTACATGGACGACTGTCAGACAGCTGACCCGAAATTTGAAACTGAGCTGTGGCTAGCTACATCAGTATTTGCATCTTGTACAGTTAGTAAGTAAAGAAGGAAGGGGGAGAGGGCTGAAGCGGAAAACTCAAAAATAATGGTGGCAAATGTTAAGTGAGGGAGATTGGTGGGGGGGAGCTCTGAATGAATCGAAATGTGTATGGAGGAGTATAGTGACCCCAAAAGGAAATCTGATAGCGGTCCTAAAGTGACAGTAATGTTATCCACCTTTCTGTTCTAGTCATAGGGTTCCTGATGATCTGCCCTCATGTCCCAGCATTCTTGGGGTAGGTATGCAGATTAGGCTCCTATCAGTACATTCACTAAACTTGCATTTATGGAAATTAATACTGTTAGAGCGAGAAGGGACCTTAGAGATTACTCATACATTTCAATTCAGAGTTGAAAAACTAAGAGCCAGAAATGGATAGCAAAGGACTTGGGCTTTGGGATTCTCTGGCCTTGGTACTGAATCTTTCAGGGCCTGAATTTGTTGTGTGTCCCATTATTCCTTTAATTCCTGCCCCACCCTATCCCAAGCCCCAAAGAGACTGAATAAAAGGACATAAATAGAAGGTCAGCAGAAAGGAGGGAGAAAGGAAGTTCCTCACCAGACCCTTACTTTACTTCCTTTTTTCCCCCTCCAGGGAAGGTACCTGGGCCTTCAGCTAACTGCTGTAGAACAACAGCTCCACCACGGTACCCTGGAAGTTGCGTTATCCACATAAACCCCACAGGCAAAGGCTTGAACCACAGCTAATCTGAGTCTTGGCAAAATGCCTGTGACCCTCCCAGAGAACAAGAAGATAGGAGGCTTGCAAGAAGTTGCTTCACGGCCATCTTCCACTCACCTCTGTATCTCTCCTCTCCCCTGGGAAACTGTCAAGAGACAGTTTTGCATCGCCTCCCACCTGCTGAGATCTGATGAGATAAGAGTCTTCCTGACTCATCCCACTCAGAAGAGAGCTACAGACTATAAAGTCATTTAGTTGCAGTCTAGAATTGGCTTCGGAGCAACTGGATATCCCATAACTACCATTGCAGTCCTCTGGCCCCTTTTGTTTCAGTGTAATTCTTTTTTTTTTTTTTTCCGGTATGCAGGCCTCTCACTGCTGCAGCCTCTTCCGTCGCGGAGCACCGGGTCTGGACGTGCAGGCCCAGCATCCATGGCTTACGGGCCCAGCGGCCATGGCTCACGGGCCCAGCTGCTCCGCAGCATGTGGGATCCTCCCGGACCGGGGCACGAACCCGTGTCCCCTGCATCGGCAGGCAGACTCTCAACCACTGTGCCACCAGGGAAGCCCCAGTGTAATTCTTTTTGGTGCTTGGGATACGAACCACTAGGAGCAGGAAACTTTGACTACTTTTCCTTTCACTAATAAAATAAAAAACTGTTTGACTCTGAACGTCATTCATTGTATCTTTACCTGCTAAATGAGTTAGGCCTTGGACTTGCCTTGCCTTGTGTACTTGCTGCTTGCTGTGAATTTCACATTTCTGGTATATCACAGCACCTCCCTTATCATTGAGGGAGTTGAGCTGAACAAAAAGATATGTACATCATAATGGCCTTTTCCTGCCACTGTACATCGGGAGAATCAGCTCAAATTCCATGTTTCTGGGACTTCCAATCTGGTGGGAGGAGTAGCAGATCCTCTTTGCCGTCTATGCACAAGTAGAGTGGGCATTTACATTCTGTTATTTGAAAGACCCCTCTTGGCCCAGAATATGTTCCCAACAGGCTTACCAGAACATTGTTGGCTGACCCTTTCCAAACCTGAAAATCTGAAGCTTGCCCCACCCCAGTCACCCCTAGGTTAGACAACAAAAGCATTGCCTCTGGAAGGTCCTTGTTAACATTTTCTTGTTTTCTGAGAAGGAAGGAAGAGGTAGAGTGAGGAGTTGATAGAGACGTGAATTTTTTTTTTTTTGGCTGTGTTGGGTCTTCGTTGCTGCGCGTGGGCTTCTCATTGCGGTGGCTTCTCTTGTTGTGGAGCACGGGCTCTAGAGTGCAGGCTTGGTAGTTGTGGCGCACGGGCTTAGTTGCTCCACGGCACGTGGGATCTTCCCAGACCAGTGATCGAACCCGTGTCCCCTGCATTGGCAGGTGGATTCTTAACCACTGCACCACCATGGAAGCCCGAGATGTGAATTTTGCCCATGCCCTTCCATTTACACATTACTGATGGCTAATATATTAATTCTTCTAATTGTTCCCTTTGAAAGAGACTGGCCATAAAGAACAATAGCCTGTTAACCAAGAGGGAGTTGTGGGAATGCTGGACCAGAGATACATGCCTGAGAGGAATTATATGAGTGGTGGTGTGGAGTTCACCTAAGACAAACCTCACAATATATGAGGTGGCCCATTTGTCATTCTGCTTATCAGGTTCTTATTCTATTCAACCAGCACTTACCAAGTATCTCCTATGTACAAGGCTGGTAAGAGCTTCCACTCTCACCCCTGCGTCTCCAATAACAGCTTTGTTTTTCAGCTACTACTAGTAACTCTAATTCAGAGATTGAAAATTATTGGGGTAGAATTATTGAGTTGCATACCCCACCAGATTATAAAGTCAGGAATACTTTTTAATATGCCCCCGCAGATATGAGTAGAGTCCTTGGAACATAAATAAACGCCGCGTGAATGACCAGGCCAGACCTATCACAACTGTAACTTGCATGTTATGCCCGACAGTTATAGGAAGATCACCTTGGTCCTAACCCTGACCCCTAGAAATTCACAGTGAGGGAGAGTCATTCTCATTAGCTATCATGCTATATACATTTCCAGTATCCATGTAACAACCTATCTGGCCTCCATTACTCCTCATCTTTGTAACACACCACCTCGCCCCTACCTACAGGCTCAGCTTCACTGAGACTCTAGGACCAACGCTATTTCTAGGAAGGGGAATATAAAGAGCTCCATGTCTGCTCTGGCCTGGCACATTAAGATGGAGCCAGCCTTTCCAAACATCACATCCCCCAAAATGTATAAACTCTTAGCTGTGGGTAATAGCCCCATATTCAGCTTCTGCATGGGCTGCTGTTCTCCAGATGGCCCACTAACCCCTGAAATTCCAAATTTTTGTCTTTTATATTTTAACCCTCTTGCCTTTGGGCTATAGTTCCTAGTCGCTTTGCTAGCTGCCACCCTTGACTGGCCTGCTTCGCTTCACATTGCATGCCCCCTTTAGTAACTCTGATTAAAGTATGTCCAAGCCCAGCTCGGGGGTGGGGGTGGGGGTGGGGGTGGATCTCCTAACCCTCCCAGGCTCCTCCTACAGGCCAGATGTTTAACAGCAAGTCAGCTTACATCTGGCCCTATCCTGACTTTAACCACTAGGTTCCAGCACTGGGATTTTCTTTGTTCTTCCTTAATTCCCACCTTCTGGCCCAATCACTGAAACTGAATGTGCCGTGTTTCCTTGGGCCTTATACTTTCATTCTTTAGTCTTCCTGACTGTATCTTCCTCCTGAAACCAAAGTCTTCATGATTGGATCTCGATTTCCAGATGCTCCGGATCCTCCCTGCCCAAATCTCTACCCACTACATAATTAATTTCCCCTAAGTCATTTAGACAATTCCAGTAACCCATGACCTTTTTCCTTTTAATCTTCCCCCAATTCAAACTCCAGTGAGAGACAATCAAGAACTCATGAATACATATATATTTATTTAATTCATAATATAGCATTTTGAATGGGCTGGGATATTTTTTTTAGAGGGATGAGGCTGTGTAATCCACAGATGCTCAGATTTCTGTCACTAGGAGAGACACTATTGGTCCAGAGCTCCCAGTACAAACAAGCCTGGGATAAAATATTTGATAAAAAATAGTCCAATAATAGTCTAATAAATATTCTAGCTGAGAACAACAACATAGCATATGTCTGAAGCTGGCAGACCAGACTGTAAAAGGCAGTTTCACCTGATCTAATGGCGGTCAACCTGGCCAACCTGTAATACACAAAGTACAGCCCAATGGCTCTGAGGCTGCAGTTGGCTTCAGGAATTAAAATAAGTGTGGAAGTAGTTCTCATCTGTCAGCCTCACATTCTCCATTCTGTAGAAGAAAGGGTATCAAATATTTGCACTTATCAAAAAGTCCATCTGTGGATTGCTCCAACCAGGTAGTCATATATAAATATGTAAACCATGGAAGCTTAGAAAATTCACCTAGCGTATTTTAGCCGAAAAGAACATAGAAGTGATTTTGCTGCAATTTGAAATTCACTGCATCCAAAGTTTACACAATGGAATTGTATGATAAAAATACATACAGATGCAGTTACTCTTACTTACAAGTAGCCAGAACTCCAATGTGGCATTAAAATTTCTTTCATATTCTCAAAACATGTTTAACTTTATTGTTGATTATTTTTGTGCTTTCTTCAATAAGACGATATAAAAAGTGAAAATAAGCATAAATTGCAGACAGAAAGAATAATGTGCTGGCAGAAAGGATTGTACGAGAACAGACTGAGGAGAGCAACAGTGAAAACTTATGGAGTCTCCTTCCTTGAAGATGTTAAATACAGGTCCTATTCCCTTTGTCCAACTGGGTTTAGCTAGAGGTAGTCAATGACTTCTCTTAAGGTACCTGGCATTGACAGTATTCTATGAAAGTCTTAAGTTTACTGAAGTATCTGGGACTCACCACACCCCCACTGAATACTTTGCCACCATGTTTTTTCTTGGAAAGCACTTTTAATTATTCGGCTCAGAAACTTCATTGCTTACCCCAAACCCAGTTTATTTTCCTACTTTATTCAGTAGACTTAGCTCTGAGTGATTTTGGGCTATGACCAAAACTGAAATCCACATTCAAAGTTTGAAAAGACTGAAAGGTTATGGAAAAGAATGGTGCCACATGCTCCAGACAATTCCCCAAGTCAACTGCCAAAAGAGCTTTTGAGGAAGACAATACTCACTTATATGTATGAGTCCTAGGACATTTGCAAAATAATATCAATACAGCCCAAATGGAGAAGAGGCCAAGCATTTCTGCCCAGAAAACAACAAACACCAATATGGATATCAGAGTACAACAGGGAAACTTTGATTATTCATTTGTTCACTCATACATTCATGCAATTAACATTAGCCAGGCAACTACTCTCTGTTCCACACCCTGTGTCAGGTGTTGAAAATACAACAACAAAACCAAAAGACACAGTCTTTGCCCTCAAGGTATTCACAGTCTAGTGGGGAAGACGATTCTTATATGTTAAACCTTTGTGTGCATCAGAATTACCTGGGGGAGCTTGTTAAAAATGTAAAATTCCACTTATGTGCCCAGACGTTTTAATTAAGATCGAGGGTGAGGTCTAGGAATCAATTGTTTTAACAAACACCAAAAATGATTCTAACAGGTGGTCTGAGGACCACACTTTGAAAAACACTGCTATACAATGTGATTATTGCTGAGAGGGGGTAGTGCTCAGGGTGCCATGGGAGCTGGAGAACATAATCCAGCCTAGGGGTTCAGGAGTTAATCTAGTCTAGTGGGGTAGAGGTGGGGAAAGCAAGTCCAGGCTAGAGTCAAAAGTAGGGTGGAGAAACTGAAGCTTTGTCTCAGGTCAGTAAAATCTAAAAGGCACAAAAATGAATGGCATGGGAGTCCCAAGGCCAAGGTAAAGAAAATCGGACTGGGGTGAAGGTGGAGTGTTCTGCACTTACAGCATTTTCACACTATTCCCTTAATTTAAGAACAATTCCTACTGTTTACTCTGGGCATCAAAATTGTTACTAACATCTCTATTCCAGGCCCAGAGAACAACTTGTGAAAATCGTTAAGTTTGGCTAGAGTAATCAGTGTGAGGGGGAAGGTGGCAAAAGATGAAGCTGGGAAAGCAAATAGGGACTTGAAAAGCCAAAGTGGGTAAGTAACTGGGACTTTCTACTGAATGCTATGGGAGCCAGTGAAAGATTTTATGAAGGGGTTAAAATCATCTGTTTTGTTTAAGAATTTGGAGATAGGCTCTAGAGGAGAGACTTAGAGTAACTTAGAAATGAAAGACATCCATTTTAAAGCACTGCTACACTGTACTGGGCCTGGGGCTGAGCGGAGGAGATTAATATTTGTTGCATACTTAACTAAATGCCATGCTTAATGGTTAAGTATGCCATACTAATGCCATACTTAACTAAATGCCGGGTGTGTGCTAAGCAGTTTCAATGTGCTATCTTCTTTTCATCTTTGCAACAGCCTTGTGAGGTAGGTATTATTGTACAGAAGAGGAAACAGCGGCTCAGAGAAGTGAAGTACTTGCCCTGGGTCACACAGCTAGTAAATGGCAGAGGAAATAGATTATTTTAGTCTGAAGGCTATGATGAGCTTTCCATCACTGCAAGCTATTTCCCAGCACTGCTGAATCTTACCGAGGTTGCTCATTTCCTGATTAGCAGTAAGTACGTAGGGTTTTTAAAACCAAAAAACCTTACTTTGCCACTAGATGGGTAAGTTTGAGCCTGCCATCTGTAGCTGCATCAGTCTTGCTTTCCATGTTAGGTGTACAAACAATACGAAACTGTTCCTTAGGGGATCTGTATAGATACTTTGTCTCTCCTACAGAATAATAAGCCATTTGACAGCAGGGGCTGTGGATTACCAATAGGTCAGCTTCAGCGTGGTACCTGGCATCTAATAGTTGGTTGAATGAATTAATGAATGAACGTCCACCAAAGGCTGTGGAAAGGAAGAGGGGGAGAAGTTTTGGCATTGTTTCAAGGCTCCGATCTGGGGACTTGTTACAACTAACACGTTGTTCAACAACAATATTTTCACGACTCCCAATTAGTAGACTCCTTAAAGCCGGCTCAGCTCCTGAAAGGAGAAAGCTCTGGTGCTGACACTCCCAATCCCAGCAGCGGAACTGACAGAAGCACAGACCATAAAGCTTGATTCCCTTCCACGATAGTGATTAAGGACTGGGTTGAAGCTTACATCCGCATTTGCCATGAAGGGTTGGCTAAGCAAATGAATAGTGTAAATAAGATTGCGGGAAGAATGATTATTTAACCTGTTTAAGAAAACAAACTATTCTCAGGCATTCTTAAGCACTTCAGAAGTGTTTTATCTGAAAATATAAGTACATTTATATGTAAATAGTTGTTGCATCTACAACACTCCATTCTTACTGAGTAAGTAAATAAAGAAGGTTCCTAAAGAACCTCCATTATGCAAGTCTTTTTTAAAGCCTAATTCTAGTAACTGTATGTACTTGAGAGTAAGAAAACTGTACTTCTTTGAAATATTCTGTGACAGAATTTTCAAGAATTCGGACAAACCTCCTCCATTAGGTAGCATCGATGAAACTGTGCTACATATAACAGATCTACCTGGATCAATTTCCTATCCAGCAATAGCATCTCTTGTGCAGTCTTGTCTCCCTATCTCTCCTGATCCAACCTAGAGCTCTTCCCACCATCTATGTCATTATTGCATGTGCATGTGTGTGTGTGACGGGAGGGAGGAAGGGAGGGATGAATGGAGGGGGGGAGAAATGTTGACTGATTTTGATGTTCCCTTTAGGGGACAAAAATGGATGGTATAATTTATTTTCCCTTCCAGTATATTTCTCACGCAAATGACTAAATTAAAAAGTTTATTATGTATATATAATTATAAAATGAATATATAATATATATTATTTATTCATTTTATATATATATTATATATACACAGACATGTTTTCTTCATAATAAACCATTGATTGTAGGTTTTCTCATAAAAAGCTACATATAATATGGGATCATTTGACACTTTAAAATTCTACTTGGCCTAATTGGCCAGTACTAGCAAGGCTGACACACCCCTGCTCTCCAGCTGGCTAGCCCCTTGTGCAGAGCATCTTTCTACATTATTTACCTAGAATGACCCTAATCCCTTCCAATATCATTTATACTCCTAAATCACTGGGAATTTTAATTTTAATTTTAATTCTCCAATGACAAGAGAAGCATTCTTCAAATTTCTTCTCCAATGGCTTGAACCCAGACTACTCAGATAATTTGTTCTGAGAAACTCAATACATTAATTCAAATACAAGCTTTAATGCACAAAAATTAAATCTATAATATCTAGTTATTTTGGATGCTTCAAATGAACTTTATTTTTGTATCTTGTATATTGGACACTAACTGAGGTTTAGGAGGGGAAGAACTGCTGAACTGGAGAGCCAGTGAATTATACGCTCTCTTGAAATTTAATGGCAAGCTTTCATCCCAGAAACATAAGGGGATTCTTGAGGCCTGCAGTTGCATTCCTGCCGCTCGGGGTAATCAATAAAATCTGGGGCAGGCAAGCCAGACAGGATCATCAGGGATTTGTTCCAGATTGTGAATGTTGGACAAACTGGAAGAATGAAGGTCACATCAAAAGTATGAAGATGGAGAGAGTTAGCTGGGTCATAGAAAGACAGCATGTTGTTGTCATAATCCAGAAGGACACCCAGACGCTTCAACTGTGGTGGCACATCCACCAGCATTTCCTTGTTGTTATGTCTGACTACGAAGTTACTATTGCATCGAGAGAAGACCCATGAGGAGGCGTTCTTGCCAATCCATTCATTCTTGGGAGCTGATTTGTAGGCAATGCCAATTGCATACCTGTGAGACAGTAGAAAGGAGAAAGAAATAAACATTTATTAATGATCTGAGTTATGCTAGACACCATACAGAATATCTAAGAAATAGAATACATGTTTCTTCTTTAAATAGTTTACATTTAGATCCATAATACTGACAGCACTAGAGTTTGTTTTTGTTTTTTTGTTGTTTTTTTTTTGCGGTACGCGGGCCTCTCACTGTTGTGGCCTCTCCCGTTGCGGAGCACAGGCTCCGGACGCGCAGGCTCAGCGGCCATGGCTCACGGGCCCAGCCGCTCCGCGGCATGTGGGATCTTCCCGGACCGGGGTACGAACCCGTGTCCCCTGCATCGGCAGGCGGACTCTCAACCACTGCGCCACCAGGGAAGCCCATCACTAGAGCCTTAAAAATAGTTAGCAATTAGAGTGCTGTAATTTTCAACTCCTAGCTCAGTATATTTTCCCTAATTTTATTTTTTAAAAACGCAAATTTTTCTAGCAGTGGTTTCCATCACATGCCTTTTAACCTTGACTTACTGGTATTACGTTTGTGCTATAGAACTGAATCTCCCAGGGACCTAACAACAGGGGAGAGAGGAGAAAAGAAAAGTGGGATCCACTTACCACGTTGAGGAACCCATGACCACCTCCCAGTAGTGGCAGCCACTGTCAATGAATATATTTCCTGCTGCCCCATAGCATCCTGTGCCACTAAACCTCTCTGGGGTATGGCTCTTCTTCAGAGAGCTTTCATCCTTCTCCATCTGCAGTCCATCATTGGAGATCTTCAACTTCTTGTGAGTCATTTTGGGATCCAGTTTAAAGGGTTGGCCTGAAAAAAGTAGAAAAAAGAAAATGCATGAGGAAGTATTTAAGAATTCTATCTTTGTCCTCCAGGACCATCACTATCAGAGGAGCCTCGACAAGATAATCATTCTTGAGTCAGTGAAAGTTGACTGGTGTTTGGATTATATTAAGGAAACAGGCCAGAAGCCACTGTTTTCAATAAAATAAAAATAAGCTGTGCCCCCTTCACAGACTATCAAGTTAAAAGGGGGCTCTCGGGCTTCCCTGGTGGCGCAGTGGTTGAGAGCCTGCCTGCCGATGCAGGGGACACGGGTTATGGCCCCGGTCCGGGAAGATCCCACATGCCGCGGAGCGGCTGGGCCCGTGAGCCATGGCCGCTGAGCCTACGTGTCCGGAGCCTGTGCTCCACAACGGGAGAGGCCACAACAGTGAGAGGCCCGCGTACCGCAAAAAAAAAAAACAAAAAAAAGGGGGGGTGCTCTCAGGGTCTCATGTCCTCAAATAAGTTTTGCACTTTGCTTTATTTCAGTGGGTGGTTTGGGCTTTGAGTAGATTTTAGGGGAAGGAGTATTTGAGGTGAGACAAAGTGAGGGAATAGACGAGATAACTGCTGCTTGGTGGCAGAACAAATAAACCTGAGAATAACTCAACTACGGGACAAATTGTTTGCCCTCTAACTACTGGGATGTAAATAACACATAATTAGGTAACTTTGTTAGAGTGACTTTTGCATCATCAATAATTAGAAAAAATATTTGTTGTGCAGGATCATTCCCAACAAATTACTCCTTACAGTCCTAGACAGAACCAGTTAGTTACTAGAAGCCAACAGCTGGGTATGGCAATACCAACGCCTCTGGCAGACACTGTTGGCGAACGTAACACCCACCCCCTACTTTTTCTCTCTTACCCACTTTTACTGTAGAGGTCAGAAAAGCTAAACACTCAAGCTCCTAGCCTCCCTCGCTGCTAGGGTTGACTAAGAAGATGGAAGCAGAAGTCAGAGAGGATGGAGGAAACTTCTAGGAAAGTGTCTGCTTTCTTGATGAAAGGGACAGCCATCACGTGTACCAACACTTTCCCCCTTCTTTCTATCTTGAAA
Source organism: Globicephala melas (assembly GCF_963455315.2). NCBI lineage: Eukaryota > Metazoa > Chordata > Mammalia > Artiodactyla > Delphinidae > Globicephala > Globicephala melas. The sequence goes on from NC_083335.1 coordinate 36,544,278, forward strand.
GGAAATATGACGTCTAGAGGTTGCAGTGGTCATGTTGTGACCATGTGGCAATAAGCCAACACACAAAAGGAGAAGGGTGCCTGGGTCTCTTACGACATCACAGAACTGCTGCACCATCCCTGAACCGCCTAAACTTCGAGCTTCTTGCTATGCGAAAGAGAGAGAAAAACACTATTTGTTTAAGCTGCTAAAAAATACTATTTGTTAAGCTAAATTAGTTGGATTTTTCTGTCACTTTTAGTCAAAAGCATTCCTAGCAGGTATGGCTTCTCAGCAGGAGGATTTTACCAGATTATCACAAACAGTACTCTTTTACTCAATTGTCCCCAAAGCATGGAGGCAGAGTGCAGAGAAAAACTCTTCACTAACATCCTCCCACGCCACCAGCTGTTTTATGTGTATCTCTGTGTCCACATACCTCCCAAGGACACAAATAACCCCCCTGCCCAAAGCACAGACTCCAACAGTACAGCTCCTCTACCCAGTGCCACTGCCCTCTTACACTGCTGTGGGTGCCAGTGTCAGGCTAAGTGTACTTGCTGGCACTGAGGGCAAAACTGCTCTCTCCTTTTGGAATCACCACAACGTACTGTTTGTTTTGAGTCGGGTAGGCTCACTGTTCCGGCTGCCTGCTTGGTTTATGGCTTTAACAATGAAGATGTAGCGTGTCCCACTCTGAAGTCCGTGAACTGTGTAATGGTTCTGTTTGATGTTGGGCACAATCATCCAGCTATCCACGGAATTATACAGGCCTGTAACGTGGGGAAAGGAAGGATGTTAAGGTCATAGAGGTAGGATGATGAGAAGCACACTGAAAATTCATCATAAGCCCCCCCCAAAAGTGAATTTCATTTTGTTTTCTTTTGAATCGTGGAAGACATAGTGAGATGAACCTCCTCTGCTTCTTTTCTCCCACGGAGCTAAGCTTACGCCAGGCTCCTTGCTTCTGGTAACTGAATGTAACCACTAGTGAAAGTTAGGTTACTCCGATTTGCTGCCAAATAATACAGGAAAACGTCTATACAAAATCACAGAATCATCTCTTTTATGGAGTCTCTAGGTCTTTATCCCAAAGGTCCAATCCTCTGAGATCTGAGTCTGACCTCGAATGGGTGGAGCAGAGCACAGTAACATGGAATCTCAGAGCCAAAATGACAACTAGGCACTATATTTCCCTCATTTTACAAATAGGAAACAGACAGAGAGAAGAAAAGTGACTTGCCCAAGGCCACAGATAGCTGGGGATGGTGCTGAGAGTAGAACTCTGGTCTCTTTAATCCTAGTCCAGGGTTCTCTCCACTACATCGCAATTCATGGAGCAAACAGTAATGTTCCTTAGTCTCTGCAAGGTAGCGAAGCTTTCAGGGCTTATGATTCAACTCTCCCACACCATCCTCACCCTTACTTCCAATCTTGGTGGACTCCAAGGTGTCATAGGGAAGCCAAGGAGATGACATAACAGTCAAAGCAGAATATCATCTCCTCACTTGACACTACCCAGTTCTACCCCTTCCTGGTTCTGATTCCAATACTCATTTGAGGTTGGGTGGTCCAGGAACACATTGTTGTCTGGAATCTCCTTCCCTCCCAAGTAGGGAAAGGGATCAGAGATCTAGGTTTCTGCTTTTGAAACTCTTTAGACCATAAACATTGACTTAAACAGAGAAAATGTACATAATTAAAAACATGTATTTGGCTAACTTTTAGTAAAAGAGGGATCAACATTCTAGCCTGTGAATTTAGGCTTATCTCTTCTGTTATCTGCTTTTCAGTCAGGTTACCACTTTTTAACCATAATTCTACCAGAGGATAGAAAAGAAAGGGCAGGGAAAATGAGTGGTGAATTTAGTCATTTCTATGCAGCTCTAGCAAAGGATTTAGTGAGGTTAAAAACTGGAAATAATAGTAAGTGATTTGAAAGAGATATGATCAGAAGGGTTTTATAATTAATTTGGGGAGCAGTAGAAGAAGTCTAAATTAAAACTAGAAAAAAGAAGCATAATGGGGTGCAAACAGATATGCTATAGAAAGAAGAATAATCGGTGGCGATGTTCAGTGATTCGCATGAAAAGACACAAGGATAAGGGCAAGGAAAAATGTTTGAGGGCTTGGCTGCCTATGTATCAATGCACAGTATGAATCATAAACTACACATTAAATTTTACTACTAAGAGGGAAATATATGATCTTCCAGATATACTGCTAACAATACAAAACCAAAACTAACTTCATAATGAAGTACTATGCAGCTATAAAAAAGAAGGTGGAAGATCTCTATGAACTGATAACGGAGTGATTTCCAAGATATACTGTTAATTTAAAAAAGAAAATTGCAAAAGAGTTTATGTAGTATGCTACCTTTTTTTTTTTTGCGAGAAAGAAAGGCAAATAAGAAAACATACATATATTTGCTTAGATTTACAAAACAATAATAGCAACAAGAAGGAAAAACCAGAAAATAATGAAGCTGGTTGCCTACAGGGGATGGAGGTGGGGGAAGAAAATGAAAAGGATACAGGAGAGAATGACACTTCTCTGAGTACACCTTTTTTGTATAGTTTTCCCTTTTGGAAACATGGTTGTTTTACAAGTTCAAAAAATTTAAATGCTGTCAATATGAATGGGAAGAGTGGGGTCTAAAACTGAAGGCAAACTGAAACAAATGAAGCCACCTGCATTTCAAATGTAAACAATCACAGCAAAGGGCAAGAGGAGAACTGTAAGCAAATCCTCACTATTGTTTGTGTTTGCAGCGGGATGGGCAACGCCATCCTGAAACTATTTCTGATGTGTTATTGAGCAAATGAGTATCCGTGTCGATGTTGCTGGGACCAGGCTTCTCATTGTGGAAGTAGGAACATACAAATATGAAATGGGGGAAGGTAAGAAAGAACCTGTGGGGATGGACTGGAATTGGAGATATTGGTATAAACTCATGATTTCTAAAATATGTATTTGTATGTGCATACATATTGCACATATGTTAAGTATGTGTGTACATATATTATGTGTGAATATGTATATGTACATGGGTGTATGTGTGTACTTCTAGTACCCAGGTTTTGGTCTATAATAACATTCTCCTACTAAAAGGGACCAGCGTTCCTTGGAAAAATGGCTGACTTCAGGGCTGGGGCAGGATATGGTCAAAATGAGCGTACAACCTTTTGTTGTGCTGAAAAGTAAGGAAGCACTGGAGAAAATGATGGAAGACTATAAGGACCCAGGAGTCAGCTTAAAAGGCTCCCACTGGCTAAATTTGGGCAATCTGAGCACCAAAATAAATAAGGGCAGTAAAGAATTATAAACCATCGAAAAAAGAGAATTCATAAGTCCATACTGAGAAGTAAAAAAAATAAATAAACAAATGAAGGATGAGTCTCTTGCTTACAGTAGAATGCAGAGTGGCAACTTGTAAATGTGGAAGTGGATGCTCAGTTGGAAAATCATTATTTTGCCATCATCAGAGTAAAGATTGGATCAGGTGAGAATTATTGATTGATGCTAAAACAGGGATGGGGTGGGATGGGTTTGATGAGGAAGCAGGATATTTTCATGGTCTTAAAGTATCATGGCACAGATTGCTTATTAGTTGCAAAAGGAAAAATAGTAACTATGCAAAGAAGAAATCAGGCAACACCTTTGATCAAGTGATCAAAATGAGCATCACCAATGAAGGGCAAGTACACATCGTGTGTCTCCAGTTGTGATGTCCCAAGGAGAACACGTCTCTTATGTAGCCTTCCAGCCATAAATGTGTAATCTGAATATAATCGTGAGGAAACATCAGACAAACTCAAAATAAGGAACAGCATAATAAACAAATTAAAAGGGCACTTTAAAAAATATCTATGTATGGGCTTCCCTGGTGGCGCAGTAGTTGAGAGTCTGCCTGCCGATGCAGGCGACACGGGTTCGTGCCCTGGTCCGGGAGGATCCCACATGCCACGGAGCGGCTGGGCCCGTGAGCCATGGTTGCTGAGCCTGCGCGTCCGGAGCCTGTACTGCGCAACGGGAGAGGCCGCGGCAGTGAGAGGCCCACATACCACACACACACACACAAAATATATATATATATATCAATGTCATTAAAGACAAAGAAAGGCTGAGAAAATGTTCCAGATTAAAGGATGCTAGAAATATGACAATTAAGTCCAATGCCTGATCCTAGACTATATAGGACAACATTGGGTCCTTAATATGTCATAAAGTATATTATTGGGTCAACCGTCAAGATTGGAATATGAATGGTGGATTAGTTAAAAGTACTGCATCAACGTCATACCTCTTAAAGTTGATAACTGTACTGTGGATACATAAGAGAATTTCTTTATTCTTAGGAAACACACACTGAAGAATTTAGGGGTGAAAGGCCATGATGTATGCCAGTTACTCTCAAATGGTTCAGAAAAAATGGACAGAAACAGAATGTTAGCAAATGATAAAGGAAATGGGATAAAACATTAACAATAGGTGAATCTGGGTAAAGAGTATATGGGCATTCTTTGTGCTGGTCTTGCAAGTTTTCTGTAATTTTGAAATCATTTCTAAATTTTAAAAAGGTAAATATATGATCCTCTGGGTATCACTGAGACTTAATGAGATGGGATTTATCATTGAATTATGGTAATGGAAGTATAAACCGTGTTCAAAATGGAAAGACCACAATATGGAAATTCATGAACCTGAGTGTAAATGTGTGTGGAGAGCATTTGCATGAGAATGAAAATGAGGGGAAATAGAAGTTACATCTTTGTGGCAGTATGTTACAGACTGCCTGGCCAGGGAGAGTTATAGCCAGTGCTTTCATAATACAAAACGCAAAGCTGAAACAGAGGAAAGATATACAGTAATGGGGAAGACCATTATCTAAACATCTGTTGGAATTCTCATTCAGCTAACAGCATCATCTGAAACATTATTGGCTTGTGACAATTTCAAATCTTACATAAAGTGGGGAGAAAGTTTAAAATAAAGGAGGAAAGTTGAAAAAATAAGGAGAAGTACTTCTCCAGACAAAATTCTAACCAGCAAGGAAGAAATTTCTGGTTAAAGAAAATGTGGAGTTTGACTATTTTAAGATTCTTCATGTAAGTGGTATCATGTAGTATTTGTCCTTCTGTGTCTGGTTTATTTCACTTAGCATAATGCCCTCCAGGTTCATCCATGTTATTGCATGTGGCAGGATTTCCTTCTTTTTAAAGGCTTAATAATATTCCATTTTATGTATATACCACATTTTCTTTATCCATTTCTTTATCCATGTCATCTGTTGATGGACAACTTTTTGTATGTCAATTATACCTCAATAAAGTGGTTTTAAAAAAGAGAAAATATAGGAAAACCTCAAGGGAAAGTAGCTCTCACAACCAGGGTTCAGTCAACAGTGGCAGGCCAGACCAGCATGTAGGACTGGAATCTTCATGAATATTTTTTACTAGTAAAATAGTTTCAACTTATCTGCCCATTGCCATCCAAAATTTTGCTTCAGGGCTCTGCCTTTGTTCCTGTCCTATTCTACTTTTCTATCAATGGTCGAAGGAGGAAGACATAGAAGGCACGCTGGAAGGGAAAGTAAATATATTGAAAGGCAGAAACTACATACAAAGGAATTTTGGTAGGCTGGAATAAGGAGTCAGAACTAACCAGATAAAATGTCATAGGAATAAATTCAAGATGTTGTATTTCAGTTTAGAAATTCAATTGTATAGGAATAGGATTTGGAATGCCTGGGGATTTCAGCTGACTATATGCTCAGTCAACACAACAGTCAACATGGCTGCTGGAAAAAAGGTACAGGACAAGGGGGCATCAGCTAACACACAAGAGCAATAATACAGCTATCCTCAGTGGACTAGGAAGAATTGGTAGCTGGTTTAATTCAAGGAGCATTAACCTTGAAGTCTGACAGGCTTGGGTTCAGATAATGACTCCATCAGTTTGTAGCTCTGTGACCTTGGACAACTCATTTAACTTGAGCCTCAGTTTCTATGTCTATAAAATAGAATTACTATCATCTACTTCATAAGGCTAAGGGAGAAGTTATGAGGACCAAATGACATAACATATATGGGAGTGTTTGTAAATGGAAAAGCATAATACGTATCCAAATTGTTATTATTCACTAGGAGGAAGTCTTAGGCCTTTTATAAGGAAGCACTAACAATTATTTATAGCTGCACAACAATTGAATGGGCTGTTTTGCTAGAATTCAGCTGCCCATCACTGGAAATGTTTGAGCAGAGACAGGACAATCACCTACAGGGTTTCTGGCAGAAGGCAAGAAGATTTGACAAGATGACGTCTGAGGTCCCTTCCAATTCTAAGATGCTATGGTCCTATCACTATTAAGAATTATCCTCTAAGCTTTTCTTTACAAAGGACTATGTACCCTTGAAAACAGAGGTGACAGCCTTTTGATCTTTGTCACTTCTTAGACTTATTCTCAACTCCCAGGAGACCACTGCTCTCCCCATATCAGGAAAGAGAAGCACAGTTACTGGCTTTAAGACTTTCCCGAGCAGGAAAGACAACTGCAAACAAGTATGTTGGGGAGGCCTTAGCGCTTTTCGACTTCACAACCTGAAGAAACACCCAGGAAAGCAGCTACCAGGGCCAAGTGGCTTAGGATGGAGCTGCACGAGGCAAGTGTTTTTTAGAGTTTGAGCCCAAATGTCCTCTCACCTCCCCATCCCATCATGTGGCCCTAAATTGTCACAAGATGGGAAAAGGAAGCCTATTGGGACGGTTTCGTTGGAAAAACTCCTCTCATGCGGGTCTGTGAAGTCAGACACAGAAGCACAAACACAAAGTAAAAAGAAAATACTAATCTGCAGCTATGCAGATGCAACCTTAGGGTGCAAATCAGTTCCAATCTTGAGTCCACTTTTAATTCTGCTTTCATTTCCATTTTCCCCAGCACATTGAGGGGAACTTGCAGCTCTAGTTAAGATCCTACTGCCTTGTCTTGCTCCAATTCATCAGAAGGTGAAACCATAACATGTAGGCTAAATGACTGTTTTGCGAACGTCTTTCATTTGATGGCCCACTGATGGGCCATTTTATATTTGGTGTAATTCTTGGAGGAAAGGGAGAAGGGGTAGAGGGAAGAGTGACAGAGGCAGGAGGCTTGTCACTTCACTTATTCACTGATACAAATAGGTGTGGTAAAGGAAGTGGTAGTCTTTGAATGTAATGTATTTTACCATGATAATGAAGTGGAAGAAGAGTCAAGGAGAGAGATGTTCACACACAAAGAATCAGCAATGATGGTGGCTTAGCTACTCAGGAATGAATTCTGAGCTGTGTTCTGATTTGGGAGAGTGGAGTGACATGGATTAACTGAGGAAAAGCTAAGGATTACATAAACAAATGGGAGTGGCCCCAGTGACTGCCCAGCAAGGAAATACACAACTTGCTTGTCACCCATCAGTAAGGTCTTTGCAATGCCCTGGGGGAGCTTGCACTGTCTACAAAACACTATACTAAACAACCTAACATGTCTTACAAACACTTGCCTCGTGGCGCCCCGGCCAATCTTGAGCAGCTTACTGCTTCCTTACATTTCCTTATCTCTGGCCACAGGCCCCAACTACACCATGACTTACTGATGAAGTTAGCCTGGCCAGTGAATATGGTGTACTGAAGCTCATAGGAGCTGATGCTGAACTCATCATCCGAGATCCAGTGGACTGTAATGGTGTCATGGGAAGCAGTACAGAGTTCCTCTCGGATAGATGGTGGGTTTGGGGCTGTAAGGAAAGGTGGAAAAGAAGGTAAGGCAAGCATACTCTCTGTTCTGGAATTTTACAATCGTTACTCTTGCTGCCCAACCCAACATCTCATGGAAAGGTGGTTTTCTAATAAGAAGCTTTAGATTGCATGTACCATACAACCTGAATCCAAGTGCTGAAACCTCAAGTTCCCCCAAACCACTTTTGCTTCAATGGTAAAGCTATTTTAGGCAAAGATCTAAGGCTAAGTTATTGAGATGATTGATTGCCCATCGTCTACTCTGCCTGCACTAACACATATGTAGATATTAGAGCAAAGTGGTCACATGTTTCCTTATTACATGACCTTTGACCTCTTTCTTTTTTTTCAAAGTAAATTGTATTATATATTTTTGGCAGTATTAATAGGGGTTAATTGTGCAAATTAATATGAGTTCCCTCATCTGTAAAATGGGGATGATAATTACCTCACAGATTCGTTGTAAGGATCATGATATAAAATTAATATATAGTGTCTGGTATAAAGTAGATGTTCAATAAATGACAACTATTTTAACATAGTAACAAAGATAACTACAAACACAAAGTTATTGTGTGTGTATATTTTTCTCATGGAATGATCATTCAACAATCCTGAAGGTAGTCAGTATTTTTAACAGATTGGTTGTTTCCCTCATCTTCTAAAATTCTCTGCAACTCAGATATTTTTCTTCCTAATCTGCTAATCCCTAAATTTCCTTAAAATCATTTGGGTGGTACCTATATCCATGTGAGACATTCTCTAATATTCTTTAATTACCACCCGAGTTCTACCCCTTATAACAAGTGACATTATATTACTGACAGGCTCATAAGGAGAAAACCATCAGCAACTTCTTGTTTTTTACCTTTAAGTAAGGATGGTATGTATACCCATTCTGTCCCCGGAGACACTGACAACTCATTTCTCTTTTCTGTTACATGAACTAAAATATATTCTATGTAAAAAGATACATGTATCATTTTAAAGATTATAAAAGCATTTTCATGATCAATATTGCCCTTTACAGATTATTTTAAAGTCAAAGCACACCAAAAGAAAAGGACTAAAATGGAAAGGAAAGCACAGTATTTTCACACCTGTTAAATAATCTAGCCCCTCCAGCAGTTTCTTTTCTCTGGAAAAATCTAAAGCAAAGTTTTCAAAGGCATCATTAAAATTGATGTCTGGAATCAGAACTTGAGAAGATGCAGTTGCCATAGCGACCCTGGAAGAGAGAAAAGTACATCAATATACATCAAAATAGGTTTGCAACCTTTATCCAATGTTTGATTTCTGGTTAAACAAGGTGAAAATAAATGACTGCTAGAGCTTGATTCATTTAGTGAAAAATATCATATCTGTGCTTTTCCAATGGAAACCATTTAAATTTTAATCATCAGGAACCAATTAAGGGTTATACCATATTTATTCACATATGTTCACCCCTCAAACACACTCCCCCATCCTGTCTTAATTAGGAGAAGTAAATACAGGATTCTTTCCCCTCTGCATCATTTTCCATCTGGCAGGCAGCATCAAAACTAGACCTCTGAAGGCTTGGTAAGAGCAGTTTGAGAGAATTTTTTCTCCCCCTCTATTTTTTTAATGCTAATCAACAAGCCAGCATGCTGGGGCTTGGTTAAAACCTTCCCTTAAATCCTGTACTTTGTTTGACCTTTGACAACATTTACATTTAATTTTATTATTCTCTAATTGTATAATGCTATGCTAGTTTTATCTCCCCAACTAATTCTAAGAGTCTCAAGAGGAGGATCCATATTTTGTACCTCTTATAATCTTCCATGGTCCCTAACACAGTGTTGGACACATAATGAATAAATAATTGTTGAATGAATAACTGAATGACTAACAACAACACAAATGCTAACCTTATTGAGCATTTAGTACATGTAAGACACCACGCATGCACTCTACATACATTAAGTTACTCCTTACTATCGCCCTGCGTAGCAAAGGTTATTTCCATTTTGTAAATGAGACATAGAAAGGTTAAGGAACTTGCTCAAGGTCACACAAGGATCAGAAAAAAATATATAACTGAACCCATGTTCATTGGATTCTAAACTTTATACCCTTAACCATGTAGACTGTTCCTGTTTTTTAAAAAAATAAGGTATATTTTTACATACTTCAGCAATTCTAAACCATTGTTCCACATCAGATTTATCTCTGAGCTTTGATCAAAATATGCATGTTTAGGTCCTGTGCCAGACCTGAATCGGAGCCAATGAAGATCCTTGAGCATGCAAATAACAGGATGGAAAGAAACATTAACTTGGCAACAATATGCATGTTAGAGTGGAGAGAAGAGGCATTGAATGCAGGAAGAGCAGAGAGGAAACTTGTATGGTGAACTAGTTGTAAGGGGATGAGGAGTTAAACAAATACATATCCTTATGCATGGATACCCTGTTACACATCTACCTACAATAGCTTTTGGCTGTTTCTGGAAATTGCGATGTTTCAGGAATAAAATTCAGGTCAGGATAAACAAATGAAAGACTAATACAATGAGAGCCACTGAAGCTTTTGAGGCAAAGGAGTGATGTGCTCAAATTTATGTTTCAAGGACAACACTCCAGGGCTTCCCTGGTAGCGCAGTGGTTAAGAATCCGCCTGCCAACGCAGGGGACACAGGTTCGAGCCCTGGTCCAGGAAGATCCCACACGCCTCAGAGCAACTAAGCCCGTGTGCCACAACTACTGGGCCCGCGTGCCACGACTACGGAAGCCCATGCGCCTAGAGCCCATGCTCCACAACAAAAGAAGCCACCGCAATGAGAAGCCCGTGCACCACAACGAAGAGTAGCCCCCGCTCGCCGCAACTAAAGAAAGCCTGCGCACAGCAACGAAGACCCAAGGCAGTCAAAAAATAAAAAATATTTTTTAAAATAAATTAAAAAAATAAGAACAATACTCCAGCTGCAGTGGATGGACTGGAAGGGGTCAAAACTAGAGGCGGATCAGATTTTAAGGTGTCTGGGAATGAGCAGAAAGTAAAGTGGTGACAGGAGAAGTGCAGACAAATAAAACAGAAAGTTAATTCATAACACATGAAAATAGCCAACAAATATATTAAAAAGCCCAACTACAGGAAAAATCAAAGAAATGTAAATTAAAATGAGATAGCGTTTATGATTATAAAGACATCATAGGAGCTTTTTATGTCTATATTAAATAATGCCTACATGTTTTTATTAGGACTGAAAATGATTCAAATTTTGGAGGCCAAATTTAGCATTACATATCAAAATAGCTTAAAATGTAAATATTCTCTGACATCACAGTTCTACTTCATAAAATGTTTTTGATCTGTGATTTTGGTTTTAATTCTTAAGACTTATGATCACATAATGTACAAAATTTGTGCTGATGGTATATCTCCTCTATTTTAATCCTTCTAATGAGTTGGGAAAAGCACCATTACCAATCACACATATACAGTAGTTCTTCAGTTGTATGTGTTTTTGGATAGCTGTTTAAAAGACAATCCTGAATTATAACTTGGTCTGACTTAGTGAAGAATTCCCCAGCAAAATTTGCTACTGTATCTTGTCATGCTGAATTTTAAAAACATCCGACCTTATAGATTATCTATAAAAATGTGAGAAGTGGGCTTCCCTGGTGGCGCAGTGGTTGAGAATCTGCCTGCCAATGCAGGGGACACGGGTTCGAGCCCTGGTCTGGGAAGATCCCACATGCCGCGGAGCAACTAGGCCCGTGAGCCACAACTACTGAGCCTGCGCATCTGGAGCCTGTGCTCCTCAACAAGAGAGGCCGCGACAGTGAGAGGCCCGCACGCCACGATGAAGAGTGGCCCCCGCTCGCTGCAATTGGAGAAAGCCCTCGCACAGAAACGAAGACCCAACACAGCCAAAAATAAATAAATAAATTTATTTTTTTAAAATGTGAGAAGTATTAAATACTCTTTATTTGGCATTATACCTAAACCAGACTAAAATGCCTTTCATTAAGTAAAAGGCAACATTTTAGATACAGAGAATTTTGATTAAATTGGCACAGTTAAGACCAAAAAGAGAAAGTGGACATTGCCAGCTTATCATTAGTCCTGGCCTTAACGGGCTAATGAACACACCCTGAAGCACAGGTGAGCCTTACTCTGTTCAATGAGACAGTGAAGGGATCTTCTCAGTATTTAAATATATTAATACCACCAGTTATATAAACCTAAATATAAACACAGTCTCCTATAGGTTTTGAGATGGCATTCACCACCTCTGTGCAAAGTTGAACATTATTAATCAAGTCCAATCATATCTTTTTTTAAATAAATTTATTTTTGCGTTGGGTCTTCGTTGCTGTACGAGGGCTTTCTCTCTAGTTGTGGTGAGCGGGGGCTACTCTTCATTTCAGTGCGCGGGTTTCTCATTGTGGTGGCTTCCCTTGTTGCGGAGCACGGGCTCTAGGCATGTGGGCTTCAGTAGTTGTGGCTCACGGGCTCTACAGTGCAGGCTCAGTAGTTGTGGCGCACGGGCTTAGTTGCTCCGCGGCATGTGGGATCTTCCCGGACCAGGGATCGAACCCTTGTCCCCTGCATTGGCAGGTGGATTCTTAACCACTGTGCCACCAGGGAAGTCCCCCAATCATATCTATAGAAGGGGAAAATAGTGATGGCACTTGCTGAACTGGAATTACTATCAAAATTCAGAAAGCTGATCATACTCATTTATCCACAAGCCAATCTTCTTTAAGTCATGACTATCCAACAGAAATATCCTATCAGCCATTCATGATCTGAATTCTGGTGTATGAGATCAATTTAAATATGGTACACATAAAAAAGTCATGAGCTATTTCTGTTTTGTAGTAAATAAGGCAGTGGCCAAATATTACTCACTAGTAGCTTTTTTTTTTTTTTTTTTTTCGGTACTCAGGCCTCTCATTGTTGTGGCCTCTCCCATTGCAGAGCACAGGCTCCGGACACGCAGGCTCAGCGGCCATGGCTCACGGGCCTAGCCGCTCCGCGACATGTGGGATCTTCCCAGACCGGGGCACGAACCTGCGTCCCCTGCATCGGCAGGCGGACTCTCAACCACTGCGCCACCAGGGAAGCCCTTGGGTTGACCTTTTAAAAAATATTCTTGCCCTTCTCAACATCAGCCATTTTAAAATACGTTTTTTCATCACACGCTACACAGAGGTTCCCACTTGCAAACAAGACGTCCCGTTCACTAAGTACTTCATAAATTTTTTACTAAAGAAGTAACTAAGACATATGCAAAGATAACAACTATAAGAGCACTCAACACACTGTATGTAACCTAGTTGTCTAACAATGGGGACTGAGCTAAGTAATGTGTCATACATCAAAAGATGAAACACTATAAGGTCACTGGAAATCAGGTTATAAAAAAATATCCAATGCCAGGGGAAAGTTCGTGATATGTTACGTTTCAAACATAGGGTAAAATGCAGTATATACGACATGACCTTATGTTTGTGAGGTATATATATATATATATATATATATATATATATATATATATATATACACACACACACACACACACACACACTCCCAAATGTTAACAGTGGCTGGAAGGTTAAGGATGAGATAAAGATGACATTGACATATACATAAGTGTTTGTGTCTGTGTGTGTGTCTGTGTTTCTGTATTTAAGCAAAACACAACATTAGCTATCTCTCAAGGCTCTGATCTCTATTAGGGATAATATATAATAAGTGCCATTTGTAAGGGGGAAGGAATAACTCTCCCAGTTAAAATTTCATTTTAACTGAAGTCTCGGTTCTTAATACATTACAATGAATAATTGTGAGAAAGAATTTCAGACCCTATGAGAGACCAGTGAGAAAGATATTTAGGTTGCACAGATGATTCTCAAGCCATACCACATAGTTAGCCATCTATTCTTCCTACCACATAGGCTATACATGAGCCCATGAAAAGAAGATTTAGATATAGAGAGTTGGGAATCATCGACAGCTAGATGGTAACCGAAGCCCTAGGTGCTACAAGTCTGCAACAGGGAGAATGTGTACTGAGAAAAGAGAATAGCTTAAGACAGAATCACAAAGAACAACAGCATAAAGGAATAGGTCAAGGAATAGTTGCTCACAAAGGCAAATGAAACCAGACAGGCAGGAAGAAAACCAGGAGCTTTCTCAAGTTAACGGCAGAGAAATTTCAAGTAACAATGGTCAGTAGGGACAAATGCTACTGAGAGACCAAGTAAGATGAAACAGTAAGATAAAACAAAGGAATGTCGATTACAATTTAGCACCAAGGTATTCATTTGGTGACCTTGGAAAGAATACTTTCAATAGTGTGGTAGTGGCACAAGACATTTCAGAGAGTTGAAGAGTGAGTGGACATGATTACATACAGTGGTTTAAATATATGTTTTATCTCTGCTCTCGTGAAATCCCACTGAAATGACAAAGAAAAAAAATCATAAACCCACAAAGACAAAGAGAATGGAAAAAGAGATGCAAGTAAGATATTGTCAACAAATGTCTGGAAATTAGAAAGGGATGGATGAGTGGTAACCAACAACAGAGCAGAGAAAGCTGAATTGGGAAGCCAAAAACATGAAGCTGATTTATTGCCACAGACAGTTGAAAGTTTGCATGAGGAACAGCAAGACCACCAGATCCACTCAACCACAGACCACCCCTCTCTCATCTTGACGCCATACTAAAACCAGTCTTAAAACCCTTTCCCTGCTTGGCTCCTAGAATAATGGCAGCCAGACTTGTACCCTTCATCCCCCTCCAGAAGCAGGAGATTGGTGGATTCCTTCCACGGGTAACTGACGCAAGAGAAAACACCTACAGACGGGTCCACTCAATAAAAATCTGGCATTCCGGACTTCCCTGGTGGTGCAGTGGTTGAGAATCCTCCGGCCAATGCAGGGGACACGGGTTCCATCTCTGGTCCAGGAAGATCCCACATGCCGCAGAGCAACTAAGCCCGTGGCCACAACTACTGAGCCTGTACTCTAGAGCCCATGAACCACAACTACTGAGCCTGCGTGCCACAGTTACTGAAGCCTGCGCGCCTAGAGCCCGTGCTCTGCAACAAGAGAAGCCACCGCAATGAGAAACACGGGCACCGCAACGAAGAGTAGCCCCCGCTCGCCTCAACTAGAGAAAGCCCGCGCGCAGCAACGAAGACCCAACGCAGTCAAAAATAAAAATAAATAAATTTTTAAAAAAATCTAGCATTCCGCCTTATAATCCTATAGCAAAGTTCACCAAGCAACAAACTGTTCCCACCCCCTCAGATCTTCCAGTCACCTTTTAGTCTTAAATTCAAACAGGCCGTGAAAAGCTCCCCAAACATTTAGGGAAAGACAGAAACTAACAGAGAAAAGGAACGTGGAGGAAACCAACACAATGCAGTTTAGAAGAAAACTTTTTTAGTGATCCTTAATATCATCAGGAAGATAAATAGTTTGTATTCATAAAGCAAGGACGGAGTGCTAAAAAAGAAGCAAAGATCAAGAAAGAGCTCTTATAAATAAAAATATAAATACTTAAATTAAAATTTTAATAGAAGGATTGGATGAAAAATTAAGGAAACATCTTAGATCAAGAAGATAAAGTCATGGAAAGTGGGAGATAAAAGATTTTTTAAAATTAGAGGGAAAATCAAGAGTGTCCAAAATCTGGCTAATTAGAGTCCCAGAAAGAGAGAGGAGAGAAGGGGAGGAAGTCCTTAGCAAATAAAAGACAGTTTCCCAGAACTAAAAGTCAGTAGTCTTTAGATTGGAAAGACTGACTTAGTGCCCAACAAAAATGAATAATAAAAGACCCACACCAAGGCATATCTTGGTGAAATTTCAGAAAAAAGTAGATTAAAGATAAGACCTTCAAAGCTTCAGATTTTAAAATATAGGTCACATTCAAAAGATCAGGAATCAAAATAGCAGTGGAAGTTAGGAGACAATAGAGCCATGCCTTCAAAATTATAAGGAAAATTTATTTCCAACCTATCAAATTAGAAAATAAATTTAAAATATTATTTAAACAAAAAATTCTCAAAATTTTATTTACCTTGTACTCTTTCTTAGGAAGCTGTGGGAAAATTTGTTCCAGCAAAAATTAAGGGAATAAAATGGTACATGAAGGGGGAATCAGGTGGAGCCCGATGGAGTCCCTAATTAAGAACACAGAGCTGTGAATCCAACGAGACTAAGTTGGTTGGAGTTCACAGGGCAGAGTACTAGAGAGGAGAAAGCTGCACAGAGAGAATTCTGGGACCTTCAGAGGGTTTGCCTCTAGTATTCAATAAAATACTGATTAACACATGCATATAAGGAAACTGCCCAATGCTAGAGAAAGAGTCACCCAAAAAGATTAGAGGGAACAAACCCTAATGCTCACACAGGGCCAGGAATAGTGTATGTTCCCACCAGCCAGACCAGAAAATCTCATGATTCATGGGGGACCTGGTAGCGTACTCAGAAGGGTCTTGCCTCAGTAGTGGGGAAAAATTTCCCCTGGACTAAACACTGCTTTGATCACACCTAACAAATCTTAAAAGCAAGACCTGAAAGGAACAAGCTATTTTCAAGTAACTTAACTGTGTCCCAGAACAAAGTTTAGGAATACAAAAATATATAGTGCCCAATAAGATAAAATTCACATTGTCTGACATCCAATAAGAAATAACCAGACATGCAAAGAAGCAAGAAAATAAAGCCCATAATAAGGAGAAAAAAAGCAACTAGTTGAAACTGACCCAGATATTAGAATTAGACATTAAAGCAATTATTATAACTGTATTCCATATATTCAAAAAGCTAGAGAACCCTGCTACCTTCCTGCTCATGCTCAGCAAATGACTTTGCCTCCTATTTTACAAAGAGAGGGGTAGGTATGAAACGATAAATTCCTCAATTTCTCATACCAAACTGCTGGGCATACTGACATCCACATCCATTACTTCCGTCTTCCTTCTGGTTAAATGGAAGAGATGTCCCTTCATTTGTGCTTTGGCCACATACCTTCTTTTCTCCATAGCTTCAGTTTTGCCCCATCT
Organism: Globicephala melas; assembly: GCF_963455315.2. Classification (NCBI taxonomy): domain Eukaryota; kingdom Metazoa; phylum Chordata; class Mammalia; order Artiodactyla; family Delphinidae; genus Globicephala; species Globicephala melas. Next base: position 36,561,079 of record NC_083335.1, read on the forward strand.
CTAGCTGACCTGTATCCACTTTTTTTAAATTAATTAATTTATTTTTGGCTGTGCTGGGTCTCCATTGCTGCGCAGGCTTTCTCTAGTTGTGGTGTGCAGGGACTACTCTTCGTTGCAGTGCGCAGGCTTCTCATTGCAGTGGCTTCTCTTGTTGTGGAGCACTGGCTCTAGGCGTGAGGTCTTCAGTAGCTGTGGCGCACAAGCTCAGTAGTTGTGGCGCATGGGCTTAGTTGCTCCGCAGCATGTGGGATCTTCCCGGGACTAGGGATCGAACCCTTGTCCCCTGCATTGGCAGGCAGATTCTTAATCACTGCACCATCAGGGAAGTCTGACCTACATCCACTTTTAAACTCACTCACATCTCTCCTATCTAAAAAAATAATACCCACAACTTTCCTCTACCGCATAGTCATTCTAGCTACTGCCATATCTCTCTCCTTCTCTTCATAGCAAACTTCTTGAAAGAATTTTCATTTCTTCGCCTCTAATTTACTCTTCTTAAACATTTGAAAGTTATTTATATTAACATAATACTTGTACCTAATTAAATAGTCAAATGTTGCTAATAGTTATACTGCAAGAAGTAACAACCTCCTCTCATCCCCAATTTCTGCTCTCCAATAATAATAGTATTGAGCATTTACTTTGTGTGGGGCATTATTCTGAGCCTTTATAAGTACTAACTCATTTAACCCTCACAAAAACTTTATGAGATAGACACTATTATCATTCCCATTTTGCAAATGAGAGAATGAGAATGAAGCTCAGAGAGGTTATATGACTTCCCTAAGAGCGACCAACTAGTTTAGGGTCAGAGGCAGGATTCAAATCTAGGGAGTCTAGTGCTATAGTCTAGACTAGAAGGGCATCCACCTATCTATGTGGCCAGAAGTTTCTCTGCTCCTACGCCAACACCAACATAGAAAGCTCCAGCCCTGAGTGGGCAGCAGAGAGCCATGGCATCACTAGGGCACATGGCTGGCTGTGCATTAGAAGAACCAGTAGGCTACAGAGATAGAGAGACGGGTGCCAGAAATCCACAGGGCAATGTACCACACTGAGGCTTAGTAACTAGCCAGCCGGTAAAATCTTCAGGTGGTAGCGGCTACGTATTGATACACGCCTGAACAGAATTAAGTGACTTTAAGCTGGCCCCTTTTCATAAGAGGAAGCACTGCTGCAAGAACATAAGGAACTCACCTCTCAGCAATATTTTTTGCAGACTGGAGAAACCGCGCCTGGTCATTTTCTTTCAGGATATGCTCAGCTTGGTTGATGAGGACCGTTGAGCGTTCGAGACACTGGCGGCAATTAGCAACCTGCTGTGCCAACTTTCTCAGTTTCATAACCTTAAAGAATTAGCAAAAGAAAAATAAGATAACACATCCAGTGGTTAATTAAAAATGATAAAACAACATGAAGGAGATCTGCTGCAGTGATTCTAAAAATAAGACCTATTAACATCCCATGGTCCCTGTACTAAGCACTCACCTTGTCACCCTACCCACCATGTGTGTTTTGTCAACCCCTCCTACCACCTACGGCCCGCTTACTTACCCTGCAACACAGTCATATACTCCAGGTTACCTACCTCCTCTTTTTATTGATCACATTAATTATTTTTATTATAAAAGCAATGTGTGGTCATTACAGAAAATTTAGAAAATAAAAAGAAACCCTACCACCCGGAGATCACCATTGTTGACACTTTATTGTCACATACATGTTTAATAAAAAGCACCTCCTTTTTCTTTATGAGTATCTACATTTCTATGTATATATTTCTCTAAGCATCTTTAAGCATACCTATGTGTTCACAGATCTGTGTTCTCGGACACTTCAGTTCCTGTGTTAGTTGGAACCACCCAGCACGGCACAAAGTAATGGCTATCACTCCAGGCTCTCATAACTTCTCACACTGTACACACAGCATGAGCTCACAATCACTATACTGACCAGCAGACCAGCAAGCGTAAAACCATAGAGCTGCATAGAGGCTCACACCTGAGCTTCTTGACCACGATTCTTCAGTTCCCATGCTAAAAGCCTGGAAGTCTTCTCTCTCTCTCCTTCATCTTTTATATCTAATCAGTCGATGATTCCCATCATTTCCTTGCTAGCAATGCCTGCTACGCTCTTCCCTTCCATTTGTGCTACCACTTCCCTGGTTAGGCCTTCATCAACTCATGCCAAGAATCATTCCATAAGCCTCATAACATGCTTGCCTGACTTCCGTATCATCCCATTCTGATCTACACTGCACACTTCTGCCGTATCTATCAGTCTTCTCCCTTCCTAAGAAACTAGGATGATTTCCTAATGCCTTTCAGATCAAGCCCAAAGTCCTTACAATGGCAGTCATGATCCTTCTGTAATTCTGGTCCACATTTCTACCATTACTTTGTATTCTTTTTGTATTGACTTATACCATACACACAGTAAAGCACCCAAATCTGAGTGTACAACTCCATGATTTTTTGCATATACACACACCCATGTAACTACCAACCAGGTCATGATATAGAACGTTTCCAACACCCCAGAACTGCCATCATTTTGACTGAATTCATAGCACTAGGCCAAAATATTGCTTCTTCTTTGCCCATCTCCCTAAAACCTCATTTCTTCTTGCTTTCATGATCCAAGTTCAAACTGGAACCATCGGTTTGAAGCTTGGACATTTGTAAAGTCAACTCGGCCTTGGCCTCACTGAACTGCTGTGCTTTACCTTTGTCTCTTTGATTTTGACAGCAATCATTTGCTTCCTCTGCTGGATGATCTCTACCAATTCGTCACATTCTTCCATAAGTTTTGCCTCATGCATAGCAGTATTCACCTGCCAAGAAAGTCCAGAGTGTTACACAGTGATTTCTGCCTTTGTCCACTGCAGGCTCTCAAAGGTTCGGACTGATAGCGAAACATGCATAACTTCTTCCATACCTCCCTCATAAGATCCACTCCTAGAAGAAGGGTAGAGATGATGATATTAATGATGCAAGGGCATTGAAGCACCACAGATAGGAAGCTCTCCGGCCTCTGGTAGATCATGATGGTTAATGGAGGCTGGGCAGAAGGACAGATGAGATGGGGGCATATTATTCCCACTGTGAAATTCCCTTTACTCCAGCACCCTGTCCTCCTACTGTTCTTTTGGAAAGAGGGTAAGGAGATTTAAGTACATCAGGGAAAGAGGACCCCTCTCCACAGGCACAAGAATATTAAGATAACATTACAACAACATATTTGTATCATCCTAACAAAAGTGTTTTCAGTTTTCCTTGTTCCTTTCTAAAATATAGAAAATGTTTCCATTTTAAAATATATGAATGCATAGCTATATCTTCACATTAAATATATGATTGTGTAGATATATTTTCACATAGTTGTCATCATGTCTTAGTAGATATTTCTCACTTTGGCTGTCCAGTATCTGAATACCTTTCCTACTTGGGGATACTGGCTATATCAAAATATCTTTACTGTCAAGTCAGGGTAGGGGGTGAAAAAAAAGCCACCATTCTTCATTGTCTTCCCATGTACTGACTTGTCCCTCTGCCCATCTCTATTACTGTTGACATTAGATGATGTGAAGTCCCCAGCTGGGCTAAAATGAGGGCAGAGGATCTTTGGGCTGCCTAAGTGTAAAAGGAAAGGAAGGGGAAAGGAACTTACTTCTTTTAAGCATTTAATGTGTCAATTACTTTATATTGATAGATAAATTATTTCTTATAATTATCAGAACCACTTTATAATATAGGAGCTATTCTTATTTCCATTTCACAGATGTGAAAACTGAGGCTAAGAGAATTTCAGCAACTTGCTCAAGATTGCACAGCTGGGACGTGGTGAGACCAGTATTCAAACCAAGACGTGTCAAGGGAAACCCCTTGGCTGGCGAGGTGGGCGGACAAGGTTCAGTTCCATTTCAGCAGCAGTCACACAGGGAAGCACAATCATTCCAAGAGTCTATTCAAGGATCACTCGAGTAGAGCTCTAAAAAGCCGAGGAATAGACAATGGGTTACTTGAGAGCACCAAAACTCAAGTGGCCAGATGTGCTTCATTAGCAAGGTAGGGCTGCATTTCCAATTGCTAGCCCTCTTCAAAGGGCTCCTTTACATACGCCCAAGCCCAGCAAAATACCTGTCGCTGGACCCTGCTGCCTCCTCTCTCACCCTCTAAGGTCCCTGCTGGTCAATTTTCTGTTTCTTACCTAACTGAAATAAAATATGCTTGCCGAATTTCAACCTTGTTGTTTTATTTCCACTTTCCAAGGGGCAAATGCCACAATGAGAGCTTCCATTTGTCCTGAATGAACAGTCCCACTCAGGCCATTCTAGTTTGTCTTCTCAGACTCCTCACTCTCTCCCTAAATTGGATCTACCTTTCCAAAGCAGATAATATCACCCTCTCAAAGAACTCCCACTCATGTGAGAATAAGAGATTCATCTAGTGCTCCCTGGATCTGTGCTTAGACTATCTGGAGACTTAGTTCCCATTTATAGTTTCCTCTTGAGGCTGCTGATGGTATAGTACACAGTGGTATGGTGCCTTGTTTCTTATAATTCAGCCCTTGGACTAAGCTTGACATAACACTCACTACATGCCAGGCATTGCCCTAATCAGTTTATAGACTAGCTCTCTCAATCATCAAAACAACCGTATGAAGGACGTAACATTAGCCCCATTTTACAGATGAGGAAACCTGAGCACAGAGAGACTAAGTGACTTGCTCAAGGCCACACGCCTAGTAAGTGGCAGAGATGGGATGTGAACCCACGGAGTCTGACTTTAAGAGTCCACACCTTTAACCATCACACTAAACTGCCTCTCCAGTGTAGTGTAACAGAATCCTGTCTTCAGTTCCTGACTATCATTACCTCTTCTGCACCATTCATCTTTATTTTGTCATCCCATTCTGTTTAGTCTTTTCAGACTACCTGTTGTTCCCCTAGAAGGCCATGCACAACCATGTCTTGTGCCTTTGCTCAAGACTCTCCTTTCACTTGGAAAGTCACTTCATTATTTGTTTGTTGAACAAAGTTCTACTTATCTTTCCAAGCCCAGCTCAAAGATCGTCACTTCTGAAACTTTTTCTCATCTGCTTGGATACAGTTGGTTCCCTATTTATATTCCCATAGTACTTTATATATAATTCTATTATACCATTTACTACGTTACAGGAATTTATTAGTTTGTCTTCCCTGATCAAACGTGAGTTCCGGAGGCCAGGGGCTGTGTCGTATTTGATGATATCTCCAGCACAGTGACTGACATGTGGTCTGTGTTCAGTAAATATATGTTGCATTGAATTGAACGGGGGGCAGTATCTCACTGCTTGCCAGACATGTCCACTTGGTTACTCAAGTTACCCTAAACTCAGTATCTCTAAAAACAAACTCATCACTTTCCCTCTAAATCCAGCTTCCACCTCTGATTTCCTCTTTTTGGTTATTTCTACTATCATTATTGCACTTGCTCAGGTTCAGTTACCTACTTCTCCCTCATCCCCCACATAAATTCACAGCAGTCCTGCCAGAGTCCTACCCTCCTTTTCTTTTCAATCTCACTAAAGTTCTTCTCGTAATACAATGAGGCTCTGGGCCAAGGAAACAATAAATTGAAGCCCTTATCATCTTTTTGGACTATTATTGTAAAAGCCTCATTAATTCATCCCCCTGCCTCTAGAATCTTTCCTTTGTAACCGCCCCCCGTAATCCACCCTACACCCTGAAACCAGGGAAAATCATCACCATCTTCATCATCAACCATGTATTAATCATCTCTTGTGTGCAATGCATTATGCTCAGGCCCTGCCCTCAATAAATGTATAGTACAAAGGGTGATAAGGGCTTCAGCTTATTGGTTCCTTGGCCAATTTTATGGGGGAAAGCCTCATACATATAAAGCAAACAAGTCAAGTTAGCATAAGTGAAATATCAATGAGTGGTGAAGGCTACAATCTACAGAAATTGAAGGGAAAGATCACTCTCAGTGGGGAAGTGGAGAAAAGAAGCTTGAATGAAGTGGGACTTGAATTCAGCCTTGGAGATGGATAGGACTCAGATTTAAAAGGTGAGAAGGAGGGAAATTTTGAGCCAAGCGAATGAGATTGAACCCTACTCTTTAGACAATATGGTATCTTTGAAAATTTGGGAAGGGGGGGAGAGGGTAAGATGGTGGGAGAACGACTATAATTAAATTTTTTAAGAAGATGAACTGGGCTTAATGTGACTGGGGGTAATAGTAAGCATGGGGACAATTTAGGAGGCTATTGTGATGTGAACAGGGCCTAGCCGAGGAGGGTAACAGGAACTGAAAGGAACGGTCAAATACGAGACGCACCCCCTTGCTTGAAAATCTTCAATTAGACAGCAAGCTCCTTGAGGAAAGGTTTTATGACACTTTGTTTCTCCCATTGTAAGAGACACAATGCCTTAAACATAACAAACACATAAGAAACATTTACTGATGGATTTAGCAAAGTGAAAAATCAAAATAGGAATGGCAAACATTAGAAAATATACTATAGTAAATGCATTTTGTAGAGAAAATGTAGGTTGAGTGAGGGAGCTTGGGTGGGGTTTGGACAGTTGCATCAGGCAAGATAAAACAGCCAGATGCAACTAGTAGAGCAGAAAGTTGGCTGAAGAGGCAAAATCCCAAACTAAAGTTAAAGCAGTGACATTAAAATCTTTCCATGTCAAGAAGCAGCCCAAAAGAGCAGGGTCCTTAAGTGTTTTCTGAACAGGAAATACTCCAGGGAAAATCTGTCTTCATGATGTGAATAAAACATCTCAAATTGCTTGGAAGGCACTTGAAAGCCCTGGTATTTTCCATGTTTGCAGTTTTCTTTGAAAATGCAGTGAGGTATTTCACTTGCTTATTAACCGTCAGCTGAAAACAACTGGGGTTATATTGATAGGCATTCTTGGTCGGTTGATCTGTTGGTTGGTTCATTGGTTAGTTGGTTGGTGGTTTGTGGAAGACTCAAGCTTTTTATTTGAAGTTTGTTCTTTGGTTTAGATTAGTGGGTTTGCCTAAATGGCTTTATGTCTGTGGAAACATCTATCCTCCCTGAAAATACCATTACAGTAATCTTGGCAACCTATTTGTGTAAAGGAAGGGCAGTTTCTGATGTTTAAGACTGAGTCTGAGCACCAGTCTTCCAAGGCCTAAGCACTAGGGAACATGGGCCTTCCTGTTAAGCTCCAGATCTTTTCTGCTCTGTGCTCTCTTCTTTCCTCCCAAAGGCAGCAAGAATTTGACTCTCCTGTTTCTTTCCAACTGCCCACCCTACTCTATTTCCTGTAGTTCTTTCCTACCTCCCAGCCCAAAGATTAAACCCAGTCAGACCTAGTCTTCCCCAATTTCCATCCTTCTCTGACACAAAGACACACATTCTCTATTTGAAGGATTTTCTTGCTGGTCACTACAAGGAAATCAATACATAGGGGCTCACAAAAGCCACAAGTTGCCAAGGTTTAAGAGACTGCAAAGTTATGTTGGTCATTGTTCCTGTTCCCTATTGAAATGTAAATGGACTAACCTTTTACCCTTCCCTTCTTTTAGAGAGCTTATTTCATAGTTTCTTGGGAGATCTCCCACACACTCATTCTATAGGTCTTTTATCTCTGGGTTTTAAGTTCATCAGCCTTCCCTCCAGCCCACCCCCAGGAGAAACTTCACCACTCATACCTTCCCCTCAGCTCAGTCACGTCCATCAGTCCTGCAGAGCACCACACTGGAGTTCAGGAGGAACTGAGATTTCATGTTCAGGTGGAACAATATGTATGAAATAGTGGATGAGCCCTCTACCCAGACTCAAGTGCAATTTATTTACATGGTAATAGAACTCCTCCTCGGCATCTCCATCTTAGTGTACTCCACTCTAAAAGATCAATGCCAGCTTAGTTTATTTCCTGGACTTCCCTGGTGACGCAGTGGTTAAGAATCTGCCTGCCTATGCAGGGGACACGGGTTCAATGCCTGGTCCGGGAAGATCCCACATGCCGCGGAGCAACTAAGCCGGTGCGCCACAACTACTGAGCCTGCGCTCTAGAGCTGATGAGCCACAACTACTGAAGCCCATGTGCCACAGCTACTGAAGCCCACGCGCCTAGAGCCCGCGCTCTACAACGAGAGAAGCCACCGCAATGAGAAGCCCGTGCACCGCAACGAAGAGTAGCCCCCAGCAAAAAAAAAAAAAAAAAAAAAAAGAGTAGCCCCGGCTCGCCACAACTAGAGAAAGCCCGCACGAAGCAACGAAGACCCAGTGCAACCAAAAGTAAAATAAATAAATAAATGATTATTTCCTGAAACCTTCTGCCCAAATAGATCTTCCCCTTCCCCCTAGGAGATTTTGAAATGCCAGCATTAAAGATCATTTGGAAATGTTTTTATTTCAACAAACACTTATTGAGTGCCCACACCACATACAAGGGTTCCTGAGTGGGACCAAAATGATGAAAAAGACTCAGTTTCTGCCTTCAAGGCACTTATAGTCTAGTGCAAAAGATGAGTGTGAATTCAGCTAATTACAATTTAACGAATAGCAGAACAAGTAATAGAATACAAACACAGCTCTAGGAGAGCATAGAGAAGGGAAAATAATTTGGCCTGTCGAAAAGGACAATCAGGGGATTAGGGAAGGTTTCACGTAGCTGAGCTGGTCTTGAAGGATGAGGTTTATGGGGAGAGAATTCCAGGCAGAGAGAATACTATAAATAGCATGAGTGAAAACACAGGCAGGAAAGCAAAGAACGTGTTTGGGTAAAGCAGATCAGCCTGACAGATGCAAGGGAGGGAAATAAGGCTAGAAACGGAGACTGCAGATATATTATGGAAAGCTGCACTGTCATTTGGAGTCTTTGAACGTACCTGGATTAAATGTCTGGATCTTAATGCCATAGTAACACCTTAACCATCTTAGCTGAGAACAAGGTGGAGAGAAAAAGCAGGCATAGTATTCCAAGAAGTGGAAGGGCACAACACATTTCTCACTTCCCATTCTTGCCCAGGAGCACCCAGGTGACCACTGCCCCACCTTCTCAGACTCCAAAATGTCAGAGAAAAGAGGCTGAGGGCTTCATTCTACACGCAGCCACTTTCTGTGCAAAGGAGATGAGAAGGAAAAGTGAGAGGTAAATTGAACATCTGACGGATTATCAAGAAATTGTTACGAACAACTCTGTCACCTTGCTGAGCTGCAAAGAATTCATTACTCTCGTAACGATGCAGTCAAGAAAACACAATGTTCTCTCTGTTTCTATGAGTTCAGGGTTTTTTTTAGATTCCTTGATTATACTTAACAAGACTATATTGTATACTTGAAAGTTGCTATGAGAGTGGATCTTAAATATTCTCACCACACACACACAGGTAACTATGTAAGGTGAGGAATGTATTAATTAACCTTATTGTGGTAATCTTGTGATATATTAGCATATCAAATCATCGCATTGTACGCCTTAAACTTACACAATGTTTTCTGTCAGTTATATGTCAATGTTATATATTATATGTCAATTATATGTGAGATATGTCAATTAAAACACAATGTTATATGTCAATAAAGCTGGGGGGGGAAAAGAAACCATGATGTTTATGATACAGATGTTGCACTTACTGTGGCAGCATCTAAGCTAAGGTGTTGATCCAGATCACACTTTAAAGGACACCATCACACACACCACCACCTCCGCAGCCCTTCGTATAAGGAAGGTTCAAATGTATAACAGGAAGAGGAAGACGAGACCACCTTCTTTTTCATTTTCCAGAGCAAAACACTGCAACATTTCAAAGATGATTCTGCCAGCTTTACATAAAAATAACTAAATGAAGTAGGGCTGTTTTTATGAATTTTATCTGTTTCATTGGATTGGGAGGGAGGGGGTCACTTAACAGACTGAGGGACATGTAAAACTATTAATAGGATTTTGAGTCCCCTGTACTGGAGTAACTGCAGCTTAGGAGACAAAAAAATGAAGAATTCCTGAGGCATAGTTAAGCAACCTACTGCCTCAGTGCTTAAGTTTAATTTCTTGGCAGAGAAGTAGATGAGGGGTTGCAGGGTAGAGGTAGGTGGGGGATGGGCGTGGATCACTCCCATCTAGGATGTGGATCACACACACTAGAAAAGTAGTGTGGCTGAGGAGGTAGCAGCCAGGCCATCTCTTGAAGTGTAAGAACCCTAGCGTATTGGGCCCAGGGATCCATGCTGTGGGAGGCCTCGAGACACATGGACATCGACTGACAGACACGTTTCCTGTCAGCTTGTGGGTGCTTACGATGTGCTAGGTGCTGTTCTAATTGCTTCATATATTTTAACTCATTTACTTCTCCCACTGACCCTATGAAGTTGGCACTGTTGTTATCATTGCCATTTTACAAAAGAAACTGAGAAACGCAGAGGTTATGTAATTTGCCCAAAGGTCATACATATAACTAGTAAATGGCAGAGCCAGCATTTGCTCTCTGGCAGCCTGGCTCTTGTCTGTGATTTAACCAGCGTGCGTGCGTGCGTGCGTGCGTGCGTGTGTGTGTGTGCGTGCGTGTGTGTGTGTGCGTGCGCACGCGTGAGAGAGAGAGAGAAACAGAGACAATGTGTTCATAAACATACTTCTTTTCCTCTCAGAGTTGCCTCTCAAGATAATCACATTCCTTTGAGTTAACTATTACAAACATTTTGTGTAATTCCCTCCTGATTTTGAAAATAATATATAGTATAAAAATGCATATAATGTAACATTTAGAATATATAATGCACACACATGTGTATCAACACATACACGTATTCCATATTTATTTCACCCTGAGTTTAACTAACAAAAGTTTTGGCAACAGAGAGGACAATTTGCTCCACATACATGCCTTAGGAATGGCCCTGTGCCGTGCGGCAATTCTTTGTTGGCTTTGGAGTCCCTTCTCCTCAGGGATCAGACCCCCAAACCTTGGTAGCCTTAGGGTTAGTTACTTTCTCCCCCATATTCTCTTTCCACACAAGGTTGCTGTTTAGAACATGCAAGAAGTAGGAGAGGCATAATCTAGGTTTGCACCTGGGATTCTATATATATAGCTATAAATCCTATGTGAGGCAGAAACCTCCTTTCTGTCTCTTCAGAACCACCGAACTGTCAGATCTTAAAAAGACTGAAGAAATCATCAATTCCTAGCTCCTCACTTTACAGATAGAAATATGAGGCCTAGGGCTTCCCTGGTGGCGCAGTGGTTGAGAGTCCGCCTGCCGATGCAGGGGACACGGGTTCGTGCCCCGGTCCGGGAAGATCCCACATGCCGCAGAGCGGCTGGGTCCGTGAGCCATGGCCGCTGAGCCTGCGCGTCCGGAGCCTGTGCTCCGCAATGGGAGAGGCCACAACAGTGAGAGGCCCGCGTACCGCAAAAAAAAAAAAGAAAGAAAGAAAGAAATATGAGGCCTAGAGAGGAGAAGGGCTTACCCAACATCATATTACTGATCAATGACAGGGCAAGGCTGGAGCAAGATCCTTTAACTCCCCATCCAGTGTTCTTCCTACTCTACTGCTTGTTTTGTGAAGCACAGCACTTGCTTATAACCCCCTCTGAAGATATAAAACTCTCTAGATCTCACCCTTGTGTATTTACCCCAGAGATATGAACATGTATGTCTAAACACACAAAAAACTTGCATGAATGTTTATAACAGCTTTATTTGTATTAGCCAAAAACAACCGAAATGCTCTTCAGTGGAGGCATGAATAAACAAATTGTGGAACATCAACAATAAAATTTTTTAAAACTATTGATACACACAACTTAAATGTATCTCAGAGGCATTATGATGAGTGGCATAAGCAAATCATAATATGTCGCATAAAGTGTGATTCCATTTATATAATATTCTACAAGTTACATAGTGATGAAGAACAGATCAGTGGTTGCCAGGGGGCAGATGTGACGACAAAGAGTGTGCACCTCATAGGTTTTTGGGGGTGATGAAACTGTATTGTTCTGATGATAGTGGTGATTACACGAATCTATACATGGGATAAAATTCATGGAAATACACATACTCCCCCGGCCCCCAAAGTTTGAGTACATGTAAAAACTGGTGAAATTTGAATGAGGTCTGTAGTTTGCTTAGTAGAATATTGTACCAATGACAATATCCTAATTGCGATAGTTACATGGTTATGAAAGATGTTAACACTGGGGAAGAGGAGATGAATGGTATGTTGGAACTCTATTATTTTAGTAAATTCTTTTCTTTAATTTTTTAAATTTTTTTTTTATTTTTAAATTGCTAGATTTTAATGATCTTTTACAGTTCCCTTTTTGATACAGGAACTTACTTATTTTAACATATCTTATTGGAGTACAATTGCTTTACAATGGTGTGTTAGTTTCTGCTGTATAACAAAGTGAATCAGTTATACATATACATACGTTCCCATATCTCTTCCTTCCTGCATCTCCCTCCCTCCCTCCCACCCTCCCTATCCCACCCCTCTAGGCGGTCACAAAGCACTGAGGTGATCTCCCTGTGCCATGCGGCTGCTTCCCACTAGCTATCTATTTTACATCTGGTAGTGTATATATGTCAATGCTACTCTCTCACTTTGTCCCAGCTTACCCTCCCCCACCCCGTGTTCTCAAGCCCATTCTCTATGTCTGCGTCTTTATTCCTGTCCTGCCCCTAGGTTCATCAGAACCATTTTTTTTTTAGATTCCATATATATATGTGTTAGCATACGGTATTTGTTTTTCTCTTTCTGACTTCACTCTGTATGACAGACTCTAGGTCCATCCACCTCACTACAAATAACTCAATTTCGTTTCTTTTTATGGCTGAGTAATATTCCATTGTATATATGTGCCACATCTTCTTTATCCATTCATCTGTCGATGGACACTTAGGTTTATTTTAGCAACTTCTATATGAGCTTAAACTTATTTCAAAATTTAAAAGAAAAAAAAATTTAAAAGAAAAAGAAAGAAAGAAAACTCTAGATGTCCCACAATGATTTAGGCAGGTCTGGTGAACCAACATTTATGTATTTTTCTGAAGTTATAACTAATATGTCTTCAGGCCTTTGCTCAAATGGCATCTCATCTCATACTCCACTTCGCACCCTGGTTTATATTTATCCATAACACTTATAACCTCTCATAAAAATATATTTGTTTATTGTGTGTCTCCCCCAACTAGAATGTAAGCTTCTTAAAGTTAAGGACTTTGTTTTGTTCACTACACCTAGAATAATGCCTGGCACACTGTGGGTACTCAACAAATATCTGTTGAATTAATGAATGAATGTGAGTATTTTGGCCCTGAAATAAAGGACAAATGCAAAACTGTATACTAGATTACATTTCTTCATTACATGAGACAAGTTTCCCTTAACGTTTTCTTTTTACATAATTACTCAAAATGGTAATTTTGTTCTATCATTTACATATTGTTTGCTGCATTATGGAAGATTTGGAAAGATATCGGAATAACAACCTGGGTGCTAGGAGATCACATACTCTGAAATGGTTCTTCACCCAATGTTAAAAGAAAGAAAAAGTTACCTCCTCTGGATAATCGGCTGTGCTTTACTCACCTTATGATGCATAAAAGATTATACTTACAACAGTCAGCCACCAGAGGGTACTGTTTATTCAGTTATCCTTTCTCAATACCTATTGTGTACCAAGCCATGTGCTGGGTATAAAAAAGTTGATAGGACACAGTACCCGCTCTCAGAGTTTGCAGTCTGGTGGGGAGACAGATCAGTACATAGAAGTGCTATGACAGAAGCATGCATAGGGTGTTCCAGGTACACGGGGTAAGGAGAGAGAGAGAAGTACAGAGCATGTGTGATGGCTTCCTGGAGGAGGTGATGCCTGAGCTGAGTCTTAAAAGACAAGTAGTAGTCAGTCAGGAGAAAAGGGGAGGAGTGGAAGTTCTGTGAGGGCAGGGGCCATGTTCACACTGTGTTCCCAATGCCCGGCCCAAGGCAGAAATATGCTTAAATATCTGTGGAATGAATGAACAAATTATAAAGTGCAGGTAGTAAAAAGCACATGCTAGAGGTAGGTAGGGTCCAGATCATGATAGGTCTTATAAATCTTTATCTTAATGGTGATGGAGAACCATTGAAGGGTTTGTGGTAGGGGAGTGACATGTGGGCTTTGCATTTTAAAAAGATCATTCCCACAACAATGTGGAAGATGGATTAGAGGGGGACAGCATGAGTCAGAGAGACCAGTTAGGAATTGCGGTTTCCAAAATGAATATGGCGTGGTCATGGCCACTGCCTTTAAGAAGCTTATAGTCCAATGAAGGACACAAAACAGAATCAGGTAATTCTAATACAGCGAAGCAGGCAGTGTAACGTGATGCACTGGCCACTCTGGCCAAGGTCATGCAGCTAGTGGGCGGCGGCGGAGCCAGTATCAGAAACCAGGTTTCCTGATTCCGAGTCTAGGGCTTTTCCCCAAGTCCTCCTTTTAACTACCTTTCACAACCACAGAACTATGTAAGAGAAAGAGAGCAGGGCGAGCCAATGAAAGATTATGCCTTCTTTAGCCTCAGACTAGACCGTGGGGAGCACTTAGCCCTACTTTGTACTCAAGTCTGACATAAGCATCCCTCCCCAAGACCTTTGTTTCTGGGAGTTGGCTTTGGTATCCTGATACTTCCTATATACATACAGAACAAGGAATCTACTGCTAGAGCCAAGGAAATTCACACTCTGACAGCTAAGGTCAGGGAAGCCATAATTCTGAGAAATAAGTCATTCTTTATGAGACAGGGGACTTCAGATGACAAAAGGAAAAAAAACACTGGATCCATGTTCAGAAAAGGAAGATGGTCACTAGAAAGAGCAAGGGCCCCAGTGGAAGAGTGAAAAGAGCTGAAGAAGAGCCTATATTGCTTTCTAAGCTGCGGAGGGTGGAGGAGTTGGGGGGTAGGGAAAGAAGACAGAGAAGCACCAGGAAAGAGCCTCAGGACACGGACCTGAAAAATTCTGTACGAGAGCATCAGTGAAAAAGGAGACCCCAGAAAAAAGTCCAGTTCTGTGAGTAGGTAACAAAGATGCCTTGAGAACGTATTTCCAGGGGTCCTGACTGCCTCATGAGCCAGGACAGAGACCAGAGCTAAGGAGTTTCTATGTAGGAAAGCGCAAGGAGATAAAGGGGTCCTGAGGAGAGCTCTTGGTCAGGCTATCTTGGTGGGGATGGGGTTGGGGATGGAGAGAGACTGAGAGAGAGCGTGCGCGCGCCCACACACACACATACACACTCACACACACACACACACACACACACACACACACACACACGGGCACTCGCTGGGAAGGATCCCTGGGTGTCCTGGGGTAGGGGTTTATCTTTACTGAACCAAAAGCCAAACTGAAATTTGTTAAAAGAATGGGCTTTGAAGTCAGACCTGAAGTTAGCCTCAGGTTAGCCTCCTAGCTCTGTCTGGTCTTGGGCAAGCAGCCTAAATTTCCTATTCTGTAAATTAGGATGATACTAGTATCTAGCCTCATAGGGTTTTGTACATGCTTATTAGATTAAGCAACAGAAATAAAGCACCTAATACATTTTCTGATATATAATAGGTAGTCAAATAGTTGTTGTTGTTGTTGTTTTACTACTACTGCTCTGATGATGGTGATGACTGTGACTACTATTGCTAAAACCACTATATCTTCTAGGGTTTTCTGCCGAACAAACAAGCAAGCACTGTTTTATCATCTGGTTTATTTTTATTCAGTTTCTGCATATTTTTTGCTTTCTGGAACATACTGGGTCACGATTTGCTTTTCTCTGAGATTACCATGTCCCTTTTCTTATTCTTCTTCCCACACCTAAGCATCTAGATCTCATGCCCAAATGTAGTTACCTCCACACTGGTGGACAGAGTTCACCCTGCATCTGAAGATAAAATGGTCTCTCTTCCTACCAGGAGCCAGACCATCACCTTCCCCCTCCATTCAGAGCAGAAGGCTGATGCCAGAAAGGAGATCAAGTGCTGATTTCTGACAAAACACTGATTACATTTCACATCTTTGGCTGGGAAGGAATTTGGCTGGCTCAAGCTTGTTATTCTCTGTTTTTCTGCTCTGGGCTCCCTCATAATTAACACAATTCCCCAGGCTCAGAGCCCAAAAGATATTAGGGTGGGTCTCGAAGAAATAGGGGTGTAAGCAAGAAAGTTAACACATTCGCTCACTTACAAAAATATAATACCGTAATTACATTCTGTTTCAGTTTCCTCTGTGGTGCTCCCTAAGGGAGAGGACCCCATCTGTCCTGTACTCTGAGCTCCAAGCATAGTAGAGCACTATACCTTGGAGGCTCATTAAAATACTTGTTAATGCATTGATGAATATGCACCTTCCCACACACAATCCCTGCTCTACAGAGCAGGGATTCACCAGTTAGCCTGCCTGTGGTATTGATGAGGAAAGATGAGAGGCAGTTGTCAAAAATATGAACAGAAAGTATGGTATTATGCAAGTATTACTGGAAACAGCGATGGCCCTAGGTTACATCTAGGGACTCTATCCTGTTGGGCATTGCCTTATGGTGAAAAGCCCCTGAGGCTCACATATGTGTGAGTGTTTGCATATGTGCTTGTGTGTGTATAATTCCTGTTATTCATAATCTCTCTCCACCTTCACTAGGACAAAGCAGGTAGGTCTGTGTCCCCCAACCTCACACTTGCTCAGACAAAAGGCTACCTTTTGGGAGCTTCTTTTCCCTTATAAGTCTGCCCTTGATGTTGCCCTTAACCTGATTCACCCATACATAAATAGTGACGGTATAAGGGGGCACAGAATGTGATTTACTTTGGGTCTTTACTTTCCGCCTAGGGCTCAGGGCTCAGTTTCTCACTTTGGGAAATCCAGTAGCTCCTAGAGAAAATACAAAGAAAAGGAGAAGCAAGAAGGACTTGCTGGGAAATTCCAAAGAGCTGATCATCTTAATACAATGTTACTATAACCAAGGAAATCATTAGTTACAGTTGTGTAGTTAATATAGCTGTGTAGTTGTTTTGGTTTAGACTAGAGACTGCTTTCAGGTATATTTGATCTCTACATTTGATCTTCATAACAACCTTACAAGATTGCTAGGGCAGGCATTACTGTCTGCATTTTATAGATGAGGACACTGAGATCCAGAGAGGTAAAGTGAGTTATCAAAGTCATATAAACTACGAAGCAATGGAATTACAACCCAAATTAGGTTTTCTAATTTCAAAGCCAGGGCTCCTTCAGATTCCCCGTGTTTCATTCTAACCATCAAAGAAATCCTGCTCTTTGATCACTCTCTTTGTAGCTATAACTAGAGAGAAAAAGCACCCTTCCTCTTTTTCTTTTTGAGGGTTTTCATGTGCTAAGGTGCCATTTCTTCTCAGCACCTTTTTCTCCCGGGAGGCAAAAAGTAGACTGGAAAAAGCTCTGGATTTAAAGTCAAGCAGGTCTGAGTCTGAATTCTAGCTTTAACACTTATAAGCTGAGTGACCTCAGACAAGTTACTTAACATCTCTGAGCCCATCTTTCCAGCAAGTAAAACAGAAGCACTGTCACCTATCCCACGGATTGTTCTAAAAACCAAATGAGAAAATAGAGATAACAGCCTTAGCACAGAACCCGGAACATAGCAGGAGTTAAATAAATATTAATTCCCTTTCCCACTCCTCCCACACCCCTACTTGCTACTCTAGACTGGAAATATGCAGTACTTCTTTCCCAGAACGCTGAAATTCAGTCTTAGGTTTATGACTATACTTATTTATATTACTGTAAAAATAGGATGACTGGCATTTCAACTCGTGATGGCTTATCATTTACAGCTGATATTTCTGTAATCTTTTGTTGGTTACTTGAGATAGTTTTGGAATTCAAAACATGTAGGTGTGTATGGTGCACATATGAATGTGTTCCCAAATCATTTAAAGGCTTCAATTATTACTCGGAAGTTACTTCCATTCTCTCATTCTTCTTAATCTCATCTAGAACCTAAAGGGCTGGGTTGGCCTTATTTGAACAATGAACTAACTTATTCAGTTACTTCTAAGATCCCTTAGAGTTCAAATCTCACATCTCCAGCACCAGATTCCAACTGCATTTTCTAAGGAAGGATGCATCCACAAGCAGCCAATTCTTGTGGTCTGTCTTTAGATAGTAATGTGGTTTACTTCTTGCACCTGGATCTTTCCCTGTTGTCACATTCACCTCACTGAGGAGCTTCAAACAATGTGACCAAAAAAAAGGAAGATAAAGTGGGCATGGGAGAAAACTGGGCTAGTCCCGAGAGGGGGGATATAGGACTTTGATAGAAATGGATTCAGCAGACAGAAAATAAGCTAGGCTGTGACTCTGACTGGAGAGAGGGTAGGGAAGATTAAAATGTTTTCCTTATTCATTTTAGCATTGTTTTACTGGTTGCAATGAACATACATCACTATTACCATTGTAAACATTTTATTATGAAATTTTCTAAGCATATTTAAAGCTAGGCATCCTCTAGATAAAAACCTCATGTACCCACCCCCCAGCTGCAAAAGCCATCAACGTTTTGTTATACTTGTTTGATTTATTTCCCTTTTTTGCTGGAGTATTTTAAAGCAAATCTACGACATTATATTATTCTACCCTTTAAATACTTCAGTTTGCATCTCAAAAATAAAAGGATATTTTATTGCACAATCACAATGACTAAAATAATTCCTTAATATCATTCATCTAGTGCTTGTTCCATATTTAAATTTTCCCAATTATGTAAAAAACATGATTTTACAGTTGATTTCTTTGAATCAGATACTTTACGAAGAGGAATTTAATACCGATTTTTCAAAGGACATGTATATTTCTAATGAATAATTAAATACTGCTGTTTCATGGTGTAAAAAAATGGAAGACCCCATCAGTACCATGCACTCTTTCCACTTAAATTATTGACCCTTAAAATTCTGTTTTCAGAAATGTATGTATTTTTTGAAAATGCAAATCTCTGTACAGCAGTTTTCATGCATTAAGAAAGCATTGTGGAAGAACTCAGACATGGCAAGAGATCAGAAGAAGTAATTCCTGGGGGCCCAACAGTGATACATCAGAAATACATCTACACGTGGAACAACTCCTACAAAACACCTACTGAATGCTGGCAGAAGACCTCTGACCTCCCAAAAGGCAAGAAACTCCCCGCGTACCTGGGTAGGGCAAAAGAAAAAAGAATAAACAGAGAAAAAAGAATAGGGACGGGACCTGCACCAGTGGGAGGGAGCCATGAAGGAGGAAAGGTTTCCACACACTAGAAGCCCCTTCGCGGGCGGAGACTGCGGGTGATGGAGGAGGTAAGCTTCAGAGCCACGGAGGAGAGCACAGCAACAGGGGTGCAGAGGGCAAAGCGGAGAGATTCCCGCACAGAGGATCGATGCTGACCGGCCCTCACCAGCCCGAGAGGCTTGTCTGCTCGCCCGCCAGGGCGGGCGGGGCTGGGAGCTGAGGCTCGGGCTTCGGTTGGAGCACAGGGAGAGGACTGGGGTTGGTGGCTTGAACACAGACTGCAGGGAGTTAGTGTGCCACGGCTGGCCGGGAGGGAGTACGGGGAAAAGTCTGGACCTGCCGAAGAGGCAAGGGACTTTTTCTTCCCTCTTTGTTTCCTGGTGCGCGAGGAGCGAGGATTAAGAGCGCTGCTTAAAGGAGCTCCAGAGACAGGCGCGAGCCGCGGCTGTCAGCGTGGACCCCAGAGATGGGCATGAGATGCTAAGGCTGCTGCTGCCGCCACCAAGAAGCCTGTGTGCGAGCACAGGTCACCGTCCACACCTCCCCTCAGCGAGCCTGTGCAGCCCACCACTGCCAGGGTCCCATGATCCAGGGACAACTTCCCAGGGAGAACGCACAGCGCGCCTCAGGCTGGTGCAACGTCCCGCTGGCATCTGCCACCGCAGGCTCACCCCGCACTCCGTGCCCCTCCCTCCCCCCGCGGCCTGAGTGAGCCAGAGCCCCCGAATCAGCGGCTCCTTTAACCCCGTCCTGTCTGAGCAAAGAACAGACGCCCTCCGGCGACCTACATGCAGAGGCGGGGCCAAATCCAAAGCTGAACCCCGAGAGCTGTGCGAACAAAGAAGAGAAAGGCAAATCTCTCCCAGCAGCCTCAGAAGCAGCGGATTAAAGCTCCACAATCAACTTGATGTACCTGCATCTGTGGAAAACCTGAATAGACAATGAATCATCCCAAATTGAGGAGGTGGACTTTGAGAGCAAGATTTATTATTTTTTCCCCTTTTTCTGTTTTTGTGAGTGTGTATGTGTATGCTTCTGTGTGAGATTTTTGTCTGTATAGCTTTGCTTTCACCATTTGTCCTAGGGTTCTATCTATCCTTTTTTTTTTTTTTACTTTTTAAAAAAATTTTTTCCTTAATAATTATTTTTTATTTTATTTTATTTTATCCTCTTTCTTTCTTTCCTCCTTTCTTTCCCTCCCTCCCTCCCTCCCTCCCTTCCTTCCTTTCTTTCTTTCTACTTTTTCTCCCTTTTATTCTGAGCCGTGTGTATGAAAGGCTCTTGGTGATGCAGCCAGGAGTCAGTGCTTTGCCTCTGAGGTGGGAGAGCCAACTTCAGGACACTGGTCCACAAGAGACCTTCCAGCTCCACGTAATATCAAACGGCGAAAATCTCCCAGAGATATCCATCTCAACACCAAGCTTCACTCAACGACCAGCAAGCTACAGTGCTGGACACCCTATGCCAAACAACTAGCAAGACAGGAACACAACCCCACCCATTAGCAGAGAGGCTGCCTAAAATCATAATAAGTCGACAAACACCCCAAAACACACCACCAGATGTGGACCTGCCCACCAGAAAGACAAGATCCAGCCTCATCCACTAGAACATAGGCACTAGTCGCCTCCACCAGGAAGCCTACACAACCCACTGAACCAACTTCAGCCACTGGGGACAGACACCAAAAACAACGGGAACTATGAACCTGCAGCCTGCAAAAAGGAGTAAGATAAGAAAAATGAGAAGACAGAAAAACACACAGCAGATGAAGGAGCAAGATAAAAACCCATCAGACCTAACAAATGAAGAGGAAATAGGCAGTCTACCTGAAAAAGAATTCAGAATAGTAATAGTAAAGATGATCCAAAATCATGGAAATAGAATAGAGAAAATGCAAGAAACATTTAACAAGGACCTAGAAGAACTAAAGATGAAACAAGCAACGATGAACAACATAAAAAATGAAATTAAAAATACTCTAGAAGGGATCAATAGCAGAATAACTGAGGCAGAAGAACAGATAAGTGACCTGGAAGATAAAATAGTGGAAATAACTACTGCAGAGCAGAATAAAGAAAAAAGAATGAAAAGAACTGAGAACAGTCTCAGAGACCTCTGGGACAACATTAAACACACCAACATTCGAATTATAGGGGTCCCAGAAGAAGAAGAGAAAAGAAAGGGACTGAGAAAATATTTGAAGAGATTATAGTTGAAAACTTCCCTAATATGGGAAAGGAAATAGTTAATCAAGTCCAGGAAGCACAGAGAGTCCCATACAGGATAAATCCAAGGAGAAACACGCCAAGACACATATTAATCAAACTGTCAAAAATTAAATACAAAGAAAACATATTAAAAGCAGCAAGGGAAAAACAACAAATAACACACGAGGGACTCCCCATAAGGTTAACAGCTGATCTTTCAGCAGAAACTCTGCAAGCCAGAAGGGACTGGCAGGACATATTTAAAGTGATGAAGGAGAAAACCCTACAACCAAGATGACTCTACCCAGCAAGGATCTCATTCAGATTTGATGGAGAAATTAAAACCTTTACAGACAAGCAAAAGCTGAGAGAGTTCAGCACCACCAAACCAGCTTTACAACAACTGCTAAAGGAACTTCTCTAGGCAAGAAACACAAGAGAAGGAAAAGACCTATAATAACAAACCCAAAACAATTAAGAAAATGGGAATAGGAACATACATATCGATAATTACCTTAAATGTAAATGGACTAAATGCTCGCAGCAAAAGACACAGACTGGCTGAACGGATACAAAAACAAGACCCATATATATGCTGTCTACAAGAGACGCACTTCAGACCTAGAGACACATACAGACTGAAAGTAAGGGGATGGAATGGAAAAAGATATTCCATGCACATGGAAACCAAAAGAAAGCTGGAGTAGCAATTCTCATATCAGACAAAACAGACTTTAAAATAAAGACCATAAGAAGAGACAGAGAAGGACACTACATAATGATCAAGGGATCGATCCAAGAAGAAGATATAACAATTGTAAATATTTATGCACCCAACATAGGAGCACCTCAATACATAAGGCAAATACTAACAGCCATAAAAGGGGAAATCGACAGTAACACATTCATAGAAAGGGACTTTAACAGCCCACTTTCACCAATGGACAGATCATCCAAAATGAAAATAAATAAGGAAACACAAGCTTTAAATGATACATTAAACAAGATGGACTTAATTGATATTTATAGGACATTGCATCCAAAAACAACGAATACACATTTTTCTCAAGTGCTCTTGGAACATTCTCCAGGATAGATCATATCTTGGGTCACAAATCAAGCCTGGGTAAATATAAGAAAATTGAACTTGTATCAAGTAACTTTTCCGACCACAACACTATGAGACGAGATATCAATTACAGTAAAAGATCTGTAAAAAATACAAACACATGGAGGCTAAACAATACATTATTCAATAACGAAGTGATCACTGAAGAAATCAAAGAGGAAATCAAAACATACCTAGAAACAAATGACAATAGAGACACGACGACCCAAAACCTATGGGATGCAGCAAAAGCAGTTCTAAGACGGAAGTTTATAGCAATACAATCCTACCTTAAGAAACAGGAAACATCTCGAATAAACAACCTAACCTTGCACCTAAAGCAATTAGAGAAAGAACAAAAAAACCCCAAAGTTAGCAGAAGGAAAGAAATCATAAAGATCAGATCAGAAATAAATGAAAAAGAAATGAAGGAAACAACAGCAAATATCAATAAAAGTAAAAGCTGGTTTTTGAGAAGATAAACAAAATTGACAAACCATTAGCCAGACTCATCAAGAAAAAAAGGGAGAAGACTCAAATCAATAGAATTAGAAATGAAAAAGAAGTAACAACTGACCCTGCAGAAACACAAAAGATCATGAGAGATTACTACAAGCAACTCTATGCCAATAAAATGGACAACCTGGAAGAAATGGACAAATTCTTAGAAAGGCACAACCTACCAAGACTGAATCAGGAAGAAATAGAAAATATGAACAGACCAATCACAAGCACTGAAATTGAAACTGTGATTAAAACTCTTCCAACAAACAAAAGCCCAGGACCAGATGGCTTCACAGGCGAATTCTATCAAACATTCAGAGAAGAGCTAACACCTATCCTTCTCAAACTCTTCCAAAATATAGCAGAGGGAGGAACACTCCCAAACTCATTCTACGAGGCCACCATCACCCTGATACCAAAACCAGACAAGGATGTCACAAAGAAAGAAAACTACAGGCCAATATCACTGATGAACATAGATGCAAAAATCCTCAACAAAATAGTAGCAAACAGAATCCAACAATGAATTTGGTAAAGTAGCAGGATACAAAATTAATGCAAAATTAATGCACAGAAATCTCTGGCATTCCTATACACTAATGATGAAAAATCTGAAAGTGAAATCAAGAAAACACTCCCATTAACCACTGCAACACAAAGAATAAAATATCTAGGAATAACCCTACCTAAGGAGACAAAAGACCTGTATGCAGAAAATTATAAGACACTGATGAAAGAAGTCAAAAATGATACAAATAGATGGAGAGATATACCATGTTCTTAGATTGGAAGAATCAACATTGTGAAAATGACTCTATTACCCAAAGCAATCTACAGATTCAATGCAATCCCTATCAAACTACCACTGGCATTTTTCACAGAACTAGAACAAAAAATTTCACAATTTGTATGGAAACACAAAAGACCCTGAATAGCCAAAGCAATCTTGAGAACAAAAAACGGAGCTGGAGGAATCAGGCTCCCTGACTTCAGACTATACTACAAAAGCTACAGTAATCAAGACAGTATGGTACTGGCACAAAAACAGAAGATAGATCAACGGAACAGGATAGAAAGCTCAGAGATAAACCCACGCATATATGGTCACCTTATCTTTGATAAAGGAGGCAGGAATGTACAGTGGAGAAAGGACAGCCTCTTCAGTAAGTCGTGCTGGGAAAACTGGACAGGTACATGTAAAAGTATGAGATTAGATCACTCCCTAACACCATACACAAAAATAAGCTCAAAATGGATTAAAGAGCTAAATGTAAGGCCAGAAACTATCAAACTCTTAGAGGAAAACATAGGCAGAACACTCTATGACATAAATCACAGCAAGATCCTTTTCGACCCACCTCCTAGACAAATGGAAATAAAAACAAAAATAAACAAATGGGACCTAATGAAACTTCAAAGCAAAGGAAACCATAAGAAGACCAAAAGACAACCCTCAGAATGGGAGAAAATATTTGCAAATGAAGCAACTGACAAAGGATTAATCTCCAAAATTTACAAGCAGCTCATGCAGCTCAATAACAAAAAAACAAACAACCCAATCCAAAAATGGGCAGGAGACCTAAATAGACATTTCTCCAAAGAAGATATACAGACTGCCAACAAACATGTGAAAGAATGTTCAACATCATTAATCATTCAAGAAATGCAAATCATCTCACACCGGTCAGAATGGCCATCATCAAAAAATCTAGAAACAATAAATGCTGGAGAGGGTGTGGAGAAAAGGGAACACTCTTGCACTGCTGGTGGGAATGTGAATTGGACAGCCACTATGGAGAACAGTATGGAGGTTCCTTAAAAAACTACCAATAGAACTACCATATAACCCAACAATCCCACTACTGGGCATATACCCTGAGAAAACCATAATTCAGAAAGAATCATGTACCAAAATGTTCATTGCAGCTCTATTTACAATAGGCAGGAGATGGAAGCAACCTAAGTGTCCATCATCAGATGAATGGATAAAGAAGATGTGGCACATATATACAATGGAATATTACTCAGCCATAAAAAGAAATGAAATTGAGTTATTTGTAGTGAGGTGGATGGACCTAGAGTCTATCATACAGAGTGAAGTAAGTCAGAAAGAGAAAGACAAATACCATATGCTAACACATATATATGGAATCTAAGAAAAAAAATGTCATGAAGAACCTAGGGGTAAGACAGGAATAAAGACACAGACCTACTGGAGCACAGACTTGAAGATATGGGGAGGGGGAAGGGTGAGCTGTGACAAAGCGAGAGAGAGGCATGGACATATATACACTACCAAACGTAAAATAGATAGCTAGTGGGAAGCAGCCGCATAGCACAGGGATATCAGCTCAGTGCTTTGTGACCGCCTGGAGGGGTGGGATAGGGAGGGTGGGAGGGAGGGAGACGCAAGAGGGAAGAGATATCGGAACATATGTATATGTATAGCTGATTCACTTTGTTATAAAGCAGAAACTAACACACCATTGTAAAGCAATTATACTCCAGTAAAGATGTAAAAATA
This sequence comes from Globicephala melas, assembly GCF_963455315.2. Classification (NCBI taxonomy): domain Eukaryota; kingdom Metazoa; phylum Chordata; class Mammalia; order Artiodactyla; family Delphinidae; genus Globicephala; species Globicephala melas. Next base: position 36,586,689 of record NC_083335.1, read on the forward strand.
AATAAATAAATAAAAGAAAGCATTGTGAATTTCAGTGTTCCAGAAAACAAGTTTTGAAAGATATTGGAGAGAAGAAAAAGTCATCACTGGGCAGAACAAAGAGAGTGAGGAAGCTGGGGGATGCGGGGGTGGCAGGAATTGTGAAGAAAACTACTTAAGGACCAACATTGGGATATTTAATTGCTTACTCACAACTGCTTTTGATTTCTCTGACCTCGTTCTGTATGGAAACAACCCAAACCCCAGAGACTCAACAGTCTTCCTTGCAACAGGAGTTAGTAGGCCTATTGGATGACATGTCAATTTTGTCAGCCCTAACCCTAATCCTGTGGGAGCTCCTGCTCTTAACTACTGCTTGGCATCCAATGATTCTTCTCTTATAAAGAAGACCGAAAAGGCTAGGTGGAGTTGACTGAATTCAGTAGCATTCTGTAACAGTATGGTAGAGGAAAACACAGGAAAGCCCCATATGCTCCCTTGTACATTTCTGGTGGGAGTGTAAACTGCCTTGGTGAACAGAGAATGTTGACAATATGTATTAATAACTTTAAAGATGCGCCTTTCCTTTAAACTGTCAGAAAAAAAACCTGTCAGTTGCACTTCTAGGAAACAAATATTCTTAAAAATAGGAGAAATGAAAAGGGGAAAATATACAGTTACAGTGTGAAGCAGACAGATGAAATAAGTAGGTTTCAGACTAAAAAATAATCAATGACATAGAGAATATGGGAAAAAAATATCAGTAAAACAATGTGGGCTACCCTGTTTACACAGTGGTTAAGAGTCCGCCCACCAATGCAGGGGACATGGATTTGAGCCGTGGTCCGGGAAGATCCCACATGCCACGGAGCAACTAAACCTGTGTTCCACAACTACTGAGCTTGCGCTCTAGAGCCCACGAGCGACAACTACTGAGCCCACATGCTGCAACTGCTGAAGTCCGCATGCCTAGGGCCCATGCTCTACAACAAGAGAAGCCACAGCAATGAGAAGCCCGCGCTCCACAATGAAGAGTAGCCCCTGCTAGCTGCAACTAGAGGAAGTCTGTGTGCAGCAACGAAGACCCAACACAGCCAAAAATAAATAAAATTAATTAATTAATTAATTTTAAAAAAAGTTACATGTAGATCTTTGCACCCTACAGAAAATATACATTCTTCTCTTCTATTCATGGAACATTTACAATTCATCATGTTCTTCACCACAAAGAACAACATAATACAGATACATTTTTAAAAGATTTTATAGTCTACCTTCTCTGATTATAATCCTGTAAAATAAGAAGAAAATAACAAGAATATGAATTCCTGAATCTTTAAATACTTGGAAATTAAGAAACATATACCTAAACAATTTTGGAATCAAAGAGGAAATTAAAACTGAAATTCTTGATTTTATAGAAAAGAATGAAAAGGCACACAGTAACAAAATCTACAGGGTACGCTTAAAGCTCTACTCAGGAAAATGCATAAAGATGAAAAATAAATGAATTAATTTTTCAAGTTAACAAACTGTTCAAGGACAATAAAATAAACTAAAAGGACACAGAAGGAAGGATTTCATTTTTGAAAAGTTAAATTAATGAAATCAAAATGAAACTATCATGGATAAAGAAGATGTGGCACATATATACAATGGAATATCACTCAGCCATAAAAAGGAACGAAATTGAGTCATTTGTTGAGATGTGGATGGATCTAGAGCCTGTCATACAGAGTGAAGTAAGTCAGAAAGAGAAAAACAAATATCATATATTAACACATGTATGTGGAACCTATAAAAATGGTACAGATGAATCGGTTTGCAGGGCAGAACTTGAGACACAGATGTAGAGAACAAACGTATGGACACCACGGGGGGAAAATCGCAGTGGGGTGGGGATGGTGGTGTGGTGAATTGGGCGATTGGGATGGACATGTATATACTAATGTGTATAAAATTGATGACTAATAAGAGCCTGCAGTATAAAAAAAAACATAAAACCAACTAATACTAAACTTTCTTTGGATTATTTGTATGGAAATATGTTAATATAAATGTTTCAGACATTACATGAAATTTCTAAAAATCTTATATGTTCTGGTATAATGTTATAAGTCATAATTCTAGTTATTACTTTAAAATGTATATCTCAGAAATAACTAAATTTCCTTGTCAATTGCATTATTATTAACTTTCATCAAATTGTTAACCATGGTCATTTTTAAGTCTTATGTCATTTACAGACAGTTCTGGGTGTACTGTGATGCTTTTGCAAAAATGTTCCTATAAAAGGGTTTCATCTTCAAGGAATTCATGGAAAAGACTCTGACAAGTACAGGTTTCTGGTAACTGACTATACTGCTGAACTGAACGAATAAGCATTTTCAGAACTCTAATGGAAAACTGATGAATTCATAAAAGTGCTAACAAAAGATCAAGAAGAAAAAAATTAATTACATGGTACTGAGTGAACTGATGAGGATGATTATAATTTTTGTGACTTTCTGTTTGAATAAAAAAAAGTCCCACAAGGACTCAGAGGCAAAAAACACACAAATCAATTTTCACTGCAAAGTAAAGGAGCGGTTACAGTGGAGGATTACTGGACTGAATGTCAATATTATTACATAGTATGAGTGTGTTTCGTGTTTGGTAATTGCAATCATTGTTGCTTTTGTTGTGGTCAACCATTTACAATGCTTGGTGTCAGTTTATATATGTCTTGTAAAAATAAAATACAGTGTGTGTGTGTGTGAAAAAAAATGGGGAAACTGAGAAAAAAATAAATTACAAAAAAAAAAAAGAAAGACACATGCACCCCAATGTTCATTGCAGCACTATTTACAATAGCCAGGTCATGGAAGCAACCTAAATGCCCATCGACAGACGAATGGATAAAGAAGATGTGGTATATATATACAATAGAATACTACTCAGCCATGAAAAGGAATGAAATTGGGTCATTTGTAGAGACATGGATGGACCTAGAGTCTGTCTCACAGAGTGAAGTAAGTCAGAAAGAGAAAAACAAATATCGTATATTAATGCATATATGTGGAATCTAGAAAAATGGTACCAATGAACCTGTTTGCAAGGCAGAAATAGAGACTCAGATGTAGAGAACAAACATATGGTCACCAAGGGGGGAAAGCGGGGGGAGAGGGTGGCAGTGGTGGGATGAATCGGGAGTTTGGGATTGACATATATACACTAATGTGTATAAAATAGATAACTAATAAGAACTTGATGTATAAAAAATAAATAAAATAGGGCTTCCCTGGTGGCGCAGTGGTTGAGAGTCTGCCTGCTGATGCAGGGGACACGGGTTCGTGCCCCGGTCCGGGAAGATCCCACATGCCGCGGAGCGACTGGGTCCGTGAGCCATGGCCGCTGAGTCTGCGCGTCCAGAGCCTGTGCTCCACAACGGAAGAGGCCACAACAGTGAGAGGCCCACGTACCGCAAAAAAAAAAAAAAAAAAAAAAAAAAAAAAAAAAAAAATTAAATAAATAAAATAAAACTTAAAAGAAAAAAAAAGTGGGTTCTTTGAAAATCCTGATTAAGGAAAAAGAGAGAAAGCAAAGCCAAACAAAAAAGAAAACACAGGGCTTCCCTGGTGGCGCAGTGGTTGAGAGTCCGCCTGCCAATGCAGGGGACACGGGTTCGTGCCCCGGTCCGGGAAGATCCCACATGCCGCGGAGCGGCTGGGCCCGTGCGCCATGGCCGCTGAGCCTGTGCGTCCGGAGCCGGTGCTCCGCAACGGGAGAGGCCACAACAGTGAGAGGCCCGCATACCGCAAAAAAAAAAAAAAAAAAAAAACAGTGGAAAAGGAGATATACTCATTGATACAGACAATAGTATGCTGGTAAACATTTAACAATCGGCTCTCAAAAAACCCTCTATTTGTAGTGCTTGCTGATTTTCATGGTGTAAAAACTCCCACCATGGTGGATTTTAAGTTACCAATGTGTACTCACTTAACCCAGAAATGTGCGCAACTGGCTAGCTAACTGCAGCATACCACTAGATGGATATAAAAGTAATTACAAGGGAATATTACATGCAACCTACAGCATACAGTTGAAAAATCTATTAAATACTACCAAATTTTACCCATGAAGAAGTAAAAAAACCTAGAGAGACTGATAACTTTAGGCCAGACTGGAATTAAAGATGTGTAATTATTTTTTTTAAGACTCCAGGTTCAGATGGTTTCAGAACTGGGTTCCACAAACACTTTAGAAAACAGATCATTCCCATGCTGCTTAAACTATGAAGACCACAGAGAAAGATAAAAAGATCCCAATTGCATTTAGTGAATCTAGTATAACCAAAATACCAGAAATCTAAAAAAGGTACCAGAAATAATAAGACAATAGATTGATTTCACTTCTGAATATATATGGAAAGACTCTACATAAAATAGAAAATGAAATCCAGAAGGGTTACAAAAGAATGAAACACTATAATCCAACAGGGTTTATTCCAGAAATAAAAGAATTATTCAACATTAGAAATATATATCAACATACAGGATTATACTGATACATTCTTAAAGGTTTCTAAACAAAATTCAGCAGGCAATCCAAATAAAAACTATACATAAAGGACAACTTTTAAATATAATAAAGAAAGCAAATAACAACATGATAGTCAATGGTGGAAATGCTAAGGTCTGTCCCAGAACATGAACAAAGCAAAGCTGTTTGATATCACCACTATTATTCAACAGTGTTTTTAATGTTTTAGCTGAGGCAAAAGAAAATAAGAAAATTAAATAATTGATACAAATATTGGTGAAAAAAGAGATTTAAGTGCTTCAAATAAACCTAAGAGACTCTAGCTTTTTAAAAAATTCTAAAAATATTACTTTGATAAGATTATTACATATAAGAAAAGACATAAAATCAAGAGTTTCCTCCACATGCTATTTTAAATGGAAATAGAAAAGCAATCCACTCACAACATGGAAAAGACCATAAGATATCTAAGGATCAATTTAACAAGAAAGGTGTACCTATTTGAAGAATACAATAAAATACTAAAGAGAAGTTCCCAAAAATAAAACCTAAAAAACTGCAGGGATATACTATGATTCTGTTTGGGATGATTTAACACCATTTCTTCCCAATGTAATAAGATAACCACAATCCAAATTAAGTATATTCAGTAACTAGATAAAAATATTCTAAAGTTCATATGGAGAACAAAATATCCAAGAATAGCAAGAAAATTATGACAAAGAAATACAAGATATTACCAAATATTAAAAGTTACCATACAGATAACATGATACTCTACAGAGAGAATCCTAAAGATGCTACCAAAAAACTACTAGAGCTAATCAATGAATTTGGTAAAGTAGCAGGATACAAAATTAATGCACAGAAATCTCTTGCATTCCTATATACTAATGGTGAAAAATCTGAAAGAGAAATTAAGGAAACACTCCCATTTTACGATTGAAACAAAAAGAATAAAATACCTAGGAATAAACCTACCTAAGGAGGTAAAGACCTGCACTCAGAAAACTATAAGGCACTGATGTAAGAAATCAAAGATGATACAAACAGATGGAGAGATATGCCATGTTCTTGGATTGGAAGAATCAACATTGTGAAAATGACTATACTGCCCAAAGCAATCTACAGATTCAATGCAATCCCTATCAAACTACCAATGGCATTTTTCACAGAACTAGAACAAAAAATTTCACAATTTTTATGGAAACACAAAAGACCCCAAATAGCCAAAGCAATCTTGAGAAAGAAAAACAGAGCTGCAGGAATCAGGCTCCCTGACTTAAGACTATACTACAAAGCTACAGTAATGAAGGCAGTATGGTACTGGCACAAAAACAGAAATATAGATCAATGGAACAGGATAGAAAGCCCAGAGATAAACCCACACACATATGGTCACCTTATCTTTGATAAAGGAGGCAGAAATGTACAGTGGAGAAAAGACAGGCTCTTCAATAAGTGGTGCTGGGAAAACTAGGCAATTACATGTAAAAGAATGAAATTAGAACACTCCTTAACACCATACACAAAAATAAACTCAAAATGGATTAAAGACCTAAATGTAAGGCCAGACACTATAAAAGTCTTAGAGGAAAGCATAGGCAGAACACTCTATGACATAAATCACAGCAAGATCCTTTGTGATCCACCTCCTAGAGAAATGGAAATAAAAACAAAAATAAACAAATGGGACCTAATGAAACTTCAAAGCTTTTGCACAGTAAAGGAAACCATAAACAAGTCTGAAAGACAGCCCTCAGAATGGGAGAAAATATTTGCAAATGAAGCCACTGACAAGGACTAATCTCCAAAATTTATAAGAAGCTCATGCAGCTCAATAACAAAAAACAAACCACCCAATCCAAAAATGGGCAGAAGACCTAAATAGACATTTCTCCAAAGAAGATATATAAACAGCCAACAAACACATGAAAGAATGCTCAACATCACTAATCATTAGAGAAATGCAAATCAAAACTACAATGAGATATCATCTCACACCGGTCAGAATGGCCACCATCAAAAAATCTAGAAACAATAAATGCTGGAGAGGGTGTGGAGAAAAGGGAAGCCTCCTGCACTGTTGGTGGGAATGTAAATTGATACAGCCACTATGGAGAACAGTATGGAGGTTCCTTAAAAAACTAAAAATAGAATTACCATATGACCCAGCAATCCCACTACTGGGAATATACCCTGAGAAAACCATAATTCAAAAAGAGTCATGTACCACAATGTTCATTGCAGCTCTATTTACAATAGCCAGGACATGGAAGCAACCTAAGTGTCCATCGACAGATGAATGGATAACGAAGATGTGGCACATATATACAATGGAATATTACTCAGCCATAAAAAGAAATGAAACTGAGTTATTTGTAGTGAGGTGGATGGACCTAGAGACTGTCATACAGAGTGAAGTAAGTCAGAAAGAGAAAAAACAAATACTGTATGCTAACACATATATACATGGAATCTAAAAAAAAAAAAAAAGATTCTGAAGAACCTAGGGGCAGGACAGGAATAAAGATGCAGACATAGAGAATGTACTTGAGGACACGGGAGGGGGAAGTGTAAGCTGGGACGAAGTGAGAGAGTGGCATGGACATATATACACTGATATATACATATATATACATATATACACTAGATAGCTAGTGGGAAGCAGCTGCATAGCACAGGGAGACCAGCTCGGTGCTTTGTGACCACCTAGAGGGGTGGGATAGGGAGGGTGGGAGGGAGACGCAAGAGGGAGGAGATATGAGGATATATGTATATGTATAGCTGATTCACTTTGTTATACAGCAGAAACTAACACACCATTGTAAAGCAATTATACTCCAATAAAGATGTTTAAAAAAAAGTTACCATGAAGCCACCATGATCAAAATAGTACGGTATTGGCATAAGAATGGAAAATTAAATCATTAGAACAGAGTAGAGTCTAGAATAGGTACAAGTACATATGGAAACCCAATATATGGCAATGGGAAAAGGACTGTTGTGTGAATAAATGGTCTTGGCATAGGAGTTATTTATCTGGAAGAAAACAAAACTACATATCCTAAGATAAATTTCAAAACTTTGTACCCTAAAATAAATTCCAGGTATACTAAAGGCTTGAAATACAGAAAAGAAAACCACTGAAAATATGAAAACAATGTTTAAGGAGGGGAGACCTTCCTCCACAAGCCAGAAAAACTAAAAGACATAGGAAAATACAGATAAATGACAAACCAGGAAAAAAATCACAACATGAGACGATAAAAGGTTAACATCACTAATATAATAATACAATATTGGATATCTCCAATATTAGTGATATTAACCTTTTATCTGTTGTATACACACACACACACACACACACACACACACACACACATCTCCATCCTTCTTCTCACCTAAGCAACATTTTGATTCTTGTGGGTTTAAGTGCGACCTATATGCTGATCACACAAGCATAGATTGATTCCCCTTTAAATTCGTGGTGTCCAGCTTCAAACAGGCTCTCAACGTTTCCTACTAATCCTATATTAGTGATTCTCTTGACAGCTCTCTCCACCTCTCCACAGTAGCTTATTCAAATCTCCACAGTCCTCAAAGCTCCAAAGCCACCACCTCCCTTCTCACTCATAATATTCAATAAAATCATAGCAAATGATTTTACTTCTTTCTTCACAAAGAAAATAGTACTCATTCCAGAAAATTCCCTCAAATTCTCAAAACAAACAAATAAACAAACATACTTGCATCCTCAGCCATCCTGCCCTTTTCTAGCATTATAAAAAAGTGGTGTCTCTCTTCCTCTAGAAAGTTCATCCCTCTACCTGTGCTCTGCAACTCATCCTCTCCTGCCCTCTTGGGGTCCTCACTTAATCAATCTTCCCTTCTCTCTCCTTCATTCAACCTCTCTCTGTCAACTGGTTCCTGGATCCCATTGACATTTAAAGATATTTAAGTCTCTCCTATAGTTTAAAAAAATCATCCATTTACTTCTTCTGGAAATGCTCTCTTCCCTTGGCTTCCATGACACTAACTCTCCTAGTTTTCCTTCTGATCACTCTAACTCCTTTGCCTGAACCTTAAATGCCAGTATTCCAAGAATTCTATCACCCTCAGTCTTTCGTGATCTTATCCATTTTCTAAAAAAATTTATTTATTTATTTATTTATTTTTGGCTGTGTTGGGTCTTTGTTGCTGTGCGCTGGCTTTCTCTAGTTGTGGCGAGTGGGGGCTACTCTTCATTGCAGTGCACGGGCTTCTCATTGTCGTGGCTTCTCTTGTTGCGGAGCACAGGCTCTAGGTGTGCGGGCTTCAGTAGCTGTGGCACGTGGGCTCAGTAGCTGTGGAGCACGAGCTTAGTTGCTCTGCGGCATGTGGGATCTTCCCTGGCCAGGGCTCGAACCTGTGTCCCTTGCATTGGCAGGCAGATTCTTAACCACTGCGCCACCAGGGAAGCCCAACCTTATCCAGTTTTAAGGCCTCAATACCACCTATATGCCAGTGCCTTGCTTATCTTTTTTTAAAAAAAGCTTTATTTGGGACTTCCCTGGTGATCCAGTGGTTAAGACTCTGTGCTTCCAATGCAGGGGGTGCAGGTTCAATCCCTGGTCAGGGAACTAAGATCCCACATGCTGCGTGGCGTGGCAAAAAAAAAAAAAAAAAGGAGCTTTATTGAGATACAATTTACATACCTAAAATTCATCTATTTTAAGTGGAGAATTCAATGATTTTTTTCATATATTTTTTTCAGATTATTTTCCATTATAGGTATTATAAGATACTGAATATTGTTCCCTGTGTTATGTAGCAAATCCTTGTTGCTTATCTATTTTATACGTAGTAGTGTATATCTGTTAATCCCACACTCCTAATTTATCCCTCTCCCCACTTTTCCCCTTTGGTAACCATAAGTTTGTATTCTAAGTCTGTGAGTCTGTTTCTATTTTGTATATTCATTTGTATTATTTTTTAGATTCCACATGTAAGTGACATCATATGATATTTGTCTTTCTCTGTCTGACTTACTTGACTTAGTTTGATAACCTCTAGGTCCAACCATGTTGGTGCAAATGGCATTATTTCATTCTTTTTTATGGCTGAGTAATATTTCATTGTATATATGTACCACATCTTCTTTATCCATTCATCTGTTGGTGGACACTTAGGTTGCTTCCATGTCTTGGCTATTGTAAATAGTGCTGCTAGAGAATTCAATGAGTTTTTATTAATTTACAGAACTGTGCAACCATTACCACAATCCAATTTTAGAATAATTCTGTCACCCCAAAAAGATCCCTATTTGCCTCACTTATCTTTCTCTCTATCCTAAATCTCCCTCCTGAAATTTAGACCCATATATCTAACTGTTTACTGGACACTTTAATTTGTATAACCACAGGAACCATAAAATCAGTGTTTCCAAAACTGAACTCATCTCCTTCCCCCACACTTTTCCATTAAATCTGATTCTTCTCTAATACTCCCTAAATGAATGAATGGCATCACCAGCCCCTCAGAAATCCTGGGCATTGTTCTTAACTTCTCTTTCTCATCCTCCACATCCAATTAATCATTAAATCCCATATATTTTACCTCCTAAATATAATTTGAACCTATCCCTTTCTATCCTTTATTATTACTTCACTAGTTCTGTCCACTAGAATCTCTTTCTTAATCTATCCAGCCATCCAACAAATAGGCATTGAGTGCCTAATACATATGTACCAGGCACTATGCTACAATAGTCATCTAACTGGTCCCTCTGTCTCTGGTCTGTATCTTCCCAATACAAAGTGTGTTCTTAATCCAGCAGTTAGGCAGCATAATCTTTTAAAAAAACACACTCCTCCCAGGCTTAAAACGGCTTCGTTCTAATTTTCAACTGGCCTCCCTCTGACCTCGGGATGAATTACAAACTTCTTAACATGGCTCTTAAGGTCCTTTTTGATCAGGTCCTTCCTTGCCTCTCTAAGTCTCAGGTTTTATTACTCCCCTTGGATAAGTCACTTAGTTATCTGAGTTTCCTTATCTTTTGGGGATAATAATAATAATGCTTATCTCAGAGGTAGCTGAGAGTATTAAATGAGATAATATGTGTAAAGCACTTAGCACAATACCTGGCACACTTTTTTTTTTTTTTTTTTTTTTTGCAGTACGCGGGCCTCTCACTGTTGTGGCCTGTTGCGGAGCACAGGCTCCGGACCATGGCTCACGGGCCCACCTGCTCCACGGCATGTGGGATCTTCCTGGACTGGGGCACGAACCCGTGTCCCCTGCATCGGCAGGCAGACTCTCAATCACTGCGCCACCAGGGAAGCCCCCTGGCACATTTTAAGTATCAACAAATGTTAGCTATTGATGAGAGTGATGATAATGTCAGCCTTCTTTGATCTCCCTCTCCTCTGAACTCCTATAGCCCTCATCACACAATTGAGGACCCAATTATTTTATATTGTTTACCATTGCTTATACTGTTAGTTCTTGTTTCCCCAACTAGACTATAATGTCCTTGAAGAGAAGGATAGTGACTTACATACCTGCTCTAGTCCCCCGTAGTACTTAGCACAATGCTAAGCACTGAGTGGAGTTTAATAAATACCTTTTGATAAAGGTTCACATAGGAAAAGTGACAGAAGTTTTACTGACTCTCTATAAGGGTAGTTATTTTTTTAAAAGGAAGGCCATAAATAGTAAACGCTAATATCCTGGGAACACCATTTGCTTTTACCGCCTGGGCTAACGATGTGTCACTGTGTTACCAGCTGTACAGTAGGTTAGCATTAAGCATGGTGCTGTAGGTCAGTGGGTTTTTTTTCAGATGGTTTGCTGCCAATATCCTGTTATTGACAGAAATGGAATGCGAAAGCATGAAGATGTTTAATTCTACTCCCCGGCCTGCAGACAATATGCAATTTGCCTACTCACCTGTGAGATCAGATTCTTTTTAAATAAAATGTTCTATCTGTGCTACCAATATAATATAAATTCCACTTCATTCGAAAGCCAATGGAATCCTCCTAAAATAGTTTGGATTTCTTGGCTGATGACTCGGTGGCAATCAGAAGCCCAGAATAGCCCCAGGAGGCTAGAAGATTCAGAGCTCTTCAGATCCTAGAACACGTCACAGATTTGGCAAGAATTTCGTTGTTATGTGCACTATATACTAAACTGGCATCTTATGATTGTTTCCCCCTTCCTTTTCACATACTTTCTCACAGTGTACCATTGTGATCCCTTCCTGCCTGGTCTTCTCGCCCTCTTCTCTAATCCTCCTCCTGTCCTGTGCTTGCCCCTCCACCTGAGATGTTTCAAAGAAGACGTCTTTGTGCACTCGTAAGCCTGCCATTGTGTGCCAATGCGTGACTACCTGTATATAGATTGGGAGTGGAGGAGCTAAAGGCAGAAGTGTGTGATTCTATGTGACATGGACTCCCATTGGTACAATGCAATCTTTTGGCTAAAGTTTTATTGGTTTAGAAATTATTCCAAAGCCAATGATTGTCTCATGCTTTTGATGTTACTAGAAGAAAGTGGAACAGGCCTGGGATATGGAGGAAAAGAGGGCTGAAAAACTGCTCTGAACACAAGAGACAATGTTTCCAATCAGAGGAAACAAAAGACAACCTCCGCTAGTTGTTTCCCAGTTTCTTCCCCTATATGGGGAAAATTCCGAGGGTTTGGAAAGAACCCTTTGAGGGGAAAAAAAACAGATGTCAAAGCAGTCCTCACAACCCAGTTTAATGTTTAATTAATTAAACACTAATTCTCTCACTAGACATGTTCTTCTTTCCACATATATCCTCTTTACAATATACCCCCTACACACACACACACACACACACACACACACACACACACACACGACATGAACGCTCAGTCAGCCATGTATGAAATAGAGAGATGCATAGCATATGCAAGGGTGCTAAGATGCATGTTCTATAGGAAGCTTATCACCACAAAGAAGGGCATGCCTAAACACTGCTCCAGATACACATCATGTCCTTCCCACATGGACACACATTCACATAACACACCAAGACTGGTTATATAGACAGACGTCTGTCCTTACCCAGATCATAGGCACAGTAATCAGCAACTTGGAAGGCACTGCACATAGAGCCATTAAGTGATCTGGTTAGCTTTGCCTTTCACTTTTAATACAGCATAGTGATTAAGAGCATGAATTCTAGAGCCTAACTGGATACAAACCCTCACTCTGCCACTTACTCCCTGTGTGACTTTGTACAAATTAGTTACCTGCCCTGTGCCTCAGGTTCCCCGTCTGTAAAATGAGAATAATAATAATACTTATCTCATAGGGTTATTGTAAAGATTAAATGAATCTTATAAAGAGCATATAAAGCTCTTAGGAGTAATGAGTTCCTAGAACTGCCTGAGATGGGGTAAACTTAGATTCGAGATATGATGTAGGTGAGAGGAGAGGTAGTGGGAATGGGCTGAGATGTGGAATTCTCTTTCTGTCCTGAGGTGGTAAATAGCTGATTCCGTGGGTGTACATGCACTTCTCAATAATCATTCCATCAAAGGACATGGGCCCACTGTTAATAGTAACAATGTATCTGGACCACTACCTAATACCATACACAAAAATTAACTCAAAATAGATTAAATATTTGAACATAACACCCCAAACCATAAAGCTCCTAGAAGAAAACATAGGCAGTAAGAACCTTGTGGAGAAAACCCCTGTGTACTTTTGGTGGGAATGTAAATTGGTGCAGCTGCTATGTAAAACAGTATGGAGGTTCCTCAAGAAATTAAAAATAGAACTACCATATATGATCCAGCAACTCCACTTCCAAGTATTTACCCCAAGAAAATGAAAACACTAATTGAAAAATACGCACCCCCGGGTCCATTGTAGCATTATTTACAATAGCTAAGACATGGAAACAATCGAAGCGTTCATCAGTGGATGAACGGATAAAGAAATTGCGATATACTTCTATAATGGAATATTATTCAGTCATAAAAAAAGAACGAAATCTTGCCATTTGTGACAATATGGATGGCCCTCAAGGGCATTATACTAACTGAAATAAGTCAGGCAGAGAAAGACAGATACTGTATGACCTCTCTTATATGTGGAATCTAAAAAAAATTTTTTTTAATTAAAAAAAATAAGCTCATGCATCTCAATAACAAAAAAACAAACAACCCCATCCACAAATGGGCAGAAGACCTAAATAGACATTTCTCCAAAGAAGACATACAGATGGCTAAGAAGCACATGAAAGAATGCTCAACATCATTAATCATTAGAGAAATGCAAATCAAAACTACGACGAGATATCATCTCACACCGGTCAGAATGGCCATCATCAAAAAATCTACAAACAATAAATTCTAGAGAGGTTGTGGAGAAAAGGAACACTCTTGCACTGCTGGTGGGAATGTGAATTGGTACAGCCACTATGGAGAACAGTATGGAGGTTCCTTAAAAAACTAAAAATAGAACTACCATATGACCCAGCAATCCCACTACTGGGCATATACCCTGAGAAAACCATAATTCAAAAGGTCACATGTACCCCAGTGTTCATTGCACCACTATTTACAATAGCCAGGACATGGAAACAACCAAAATGTCCATCGACAGGTAAATGGATAAAGAAGATGTGGCACATATATACAATGGAATATTACTCAGCCATAAAAAGGAATGAAATTGGGCCATTTGTAGGGATATGGATTGACCTAGAGGCTGTCATACAGAGTGAAGTAAGTCAGAAAGAGAAAAACAAATACCGTGTGCTAACACATATATATGGAATTTAAGAAAAAAAATGTCATGAAGAACCTAGGGGTAAGACAGGAATAAAGACACAGACCTACTAGAGAATGGACTTGAGGATATGGGGAGGGGGAGGGGGAAGGGTAAGCTGTGACAAAGCGAGAGAGAGGCATTGACATATATACACTACCAAATGTAAGGTAGATAGCTAGTGGGAAGCAGCCGCATAGCACAGGGAGATCAGCTCGGTGCTTTGTGACCGCCTGGAGGGGTGGGATAGGGAGGGTGGGAGGGAGGGAGACGCAAGAGGGAAGAAATATGGGAACATGTGTATATGTATAACTGATTCACTTTGTTATAAAGCAGAAACTAACACACCATTGTAAAGCAATTATACTCCAATAAAGATGTAAAAAATATTAAAAAAAAATAAGCTCATAGATACAAAACAAATTGGTGGTTGCCAGAGGTGAGGCATGGGGGTGGGATGGGAGAAATGGGTGAACTGTTTCTATTTTTTTTAAATAAATTGAATTTTTAAAAATAGTAACAATATATGCACTTTTTCTGAGGAGATCCATATATTTGCAGTCACTGTGGTATTATATTTATTAGTTATAGTCAAAGTATGATAAGATTAAGGACACTTTTTGAGAGTAAATCTTTACTGCCAAACTCTTTTGTAATAATTAAGAAAATCTGTGTCGCATGGAGACAACAGTCATGCCCTAGGATGACCCAGCAAGACAGTCTCAGGAAGGAAGTGTGGGTCCCACAGTAAACTGACCGCATGACCATGGTCAGTATCGATACCTGGAGCTGCCCACTCTGTGTTCAACCCCTGACTTGGGTCTCATGGCCCAAAAATAATCTGAGCAAGTAAGTGCCTTAACTGTAGGCACTACTGCTTCCTTCTGCCAACTCCAGCAGCCATTCTCCCTCTGCTTCCTAACCCCACGAAGGGCTGTTAGGATAGAGAGCCACTCTGGGCTATCAAATACAGGTACATAAGAGGCTTACCATGGAGTCAGGAATGCCAAGGCCCCCAGTAGATCATCTATTCTTCTGGAGCTGTTTAATGAAGGGAGGAAAATCAGTGGACATCCTAAGCCGTCTCCTTTCTATCTGAACACAAGTGAATCCGTGGCAAGTAAACAAATAGTGCAGCGGAAAGAACATGGACTTCAGAGTCAGAGAGATGCAAGACAGAGCCCGAGCTTACTCTATGTGTGACCTTGAATAAGTCATCTAATTTCTCTCACTCTCAGGTTCCTCATTTGTAAAATGGGGATATCACCAACATTATCACAGGGTCGTCATAAACACTGAGATTAGAAACAAGAATGCCTCTAGCACAAAGACCAGCACATATGATTCAAATACGATTCTCTCCCACTCCCAATCTCTGCTTACCATATCATACAGCTGGACTCTTCTAGACAGGAAGAGACAGAAAGGGCGTTTCAAGGGCTGTGTGCATGTCTGTTATAGTGGTAGTCATTTCCATTTTAGGGTTTTTTTTGGTCTTTGTTTTGTTTTATTTGTTTGGTATTTTGGATGGGTTGATGGCAAGAGAGATTGGAGGTAGGGGTGGAACTGGAAACATTTAAAGGTACAGGGTAGGCTTGATAGGGCTTTAACTGGAATTATTAGAATTCCACCAACTTTCCAAGAGCACATTGGAAATGGGGAACTTGGGTGGATTGTGCAAAGAGCGGAGGAAGCAGAAGAGTCCAACATTAGTCAAGTGTTCTGGTCATTTAACATAGAATTTGAACACTGAGAAACGGGAACTGGAGGAAGAAGGCAGCAGATGGGGAATGGAGCTATAAAATGAGCTTCACTGCACTGAAAAAAAAAAAGGGCAAAAACAGAACAAGAGTGCATGCCTGTATGAACTGTTCTGACTATGAAAACATGGCCACACTGGAAAGTTTATATGCCCTATAGATATGGGGGAGGAGGGGAGGGAAAACAATGTTCATCCTAACTCATTTTATCCTTACAACCCTGTCATGTGTCCATATGCTCCAAATGTTTCAAATGCAACCTTTAATGTCCTCAAAAATTTTATTTCACTGGAATATATCAAGAATTGTCATAGAGTTTTTTGAAAAAGAATCAAGCACATTAGGTATCTGGAAAATTATAAAGCACTTTCTTTGCTAGTATAAAAATAGGCTATGCCCACACTTCAGATTGCACAGTTGACTTAGGTTTTTCATCTATATTAAATATTAATTGCCATATACTTAATAAGATTGAATATAATACTCTGAATTAGTCATTTCAGTAGTATAAATGCAGAGACTGACTAGGTCACTATGTACTTATTTCCCATTGTTCATGAAAACCATTTTCTCCACCCATAATTCCACACTGGTTTCAAAATAGCTATTTCATTTTCACCAGGCACTGGTAGCCCAAATCGTCCTCAGGAGCTTAGTATTAAGTCTGCTGCTCTTGCTCTTCCATCTCCCACAAAAATACAGAACATTCTGGCTAATAAACATTTTAAAATCCCAAATAAATATTGAATCGCTATGCTGTGCAACTGGAACTAACAGTTGCTGTGCAACTGGAACTAACTCTCTGTTTTTAAAACCACTAGAGGTGAAAGCATCTGTCCCTCCCCAAAACTTTTCTTTTGCCTTTGCTTTGGGGCAGTAATCAAGAGGAATTTGGGCAGGATAACAGGCAAGTTTACTTAAGTAAAGAAGGGCAGTGAATTTTTCCATACTAAATAAAATTTGTTTAATTCAGTAACTGAAAACCGGCAGCTTATTGAACATAATAACCCTTTTTAGTGTACCACCTTTGCACAGTTGTTGGTGGGTGATTAAATAGGGCCATATGGCTGAGATTTCCAACATTTTTAGTGCTGTAATTTCATTACCACTCGCCCTTCCCAAGGAAAGTTCTGGTTCATGTGTTAAATTTAAGATTGATTGTGAGCACTGGGGACTGACTGTTTTCCCCACCCTCAGAAATAACGATGATCCTCCAGAAGTCCTGAGGTTAGGGCTAGGAATCTCTGGCAAAGGTGAGGTGCCCAGAAATACTGCTAGTACTACTAGTACGATTAATACTAACAACCGCTCCTATTGTCACTGCTGCTGCTGCTGCTACTGCTACTACCATTTATTGAGCCTTGACTATCTGCCAATTACAGTAGCAAGTGTTTTACATGTACTACCTTTCCCTTCAAAATATGATTAGTCTAAGTGTCATAGATAATGAAACTGAGGCTCAGAGAAGTTATGTGTGTGTCCAAGGTTACACAGCTAGTATGCCCAACTCCAAAGCTACCACATCACATTGCATCCCAGAACCTACACACTTTCTAGGAGGAGTGAATTGTAGAAACTGAGGCTTGGAGCTGGGCAGGAGGGCCCAGGATTGGAAAGATGGCTGGAAGCCAAGTCAGGATGGGAAATGAAGTATGTGTGGTCAGAGTCAGTGGATCTAGTGACTCCTACTGTTAGCTACCCAGTAACAAAATAAACAACTAGAATATTGTACGAGTGTTTGTGAGTCTGATTGTTTTGCACTTCAAAAGGATAATAACTACCACTCTATTTCCCTCTTCACTTTCACGATCAAACTTCTCACAGCGTGCATTTCCTTGCAACTTACTTTCTCTTTGACCTCTCTGACTCTATCCTCACCTTTCCACTGAACCTTCTCCCTCAAAGGTCATTAATGATATCTTCCTGTATAATGGTGCTGCTCCAATGGACTCTATCAAAAGTTCCACACCTTGAAGGCCTCTCTTCCTTTGCTATTTTCAGCCTCTGTTTTGTCAGTTTTCTTCCTCCCTTCTGCTCCATCTGTTTCTCTTTTGCTTTCTTCCAGAATTCACACCCATATATCATTCTCCTTACTGACTACAAGCCATCCTCATGATGAGTCAGGAACCACTGGTGGTAAACAAGGGACATCCAAGTGATGTGTACCTTGGCCTTGCAAAAGGAAGTATAATGGGGTGGTTAGGGGCAGAGGCTCTGGAGCTAAAGTGCCTGAGTTCAAATCCCCACTCTGTTACCTACTAGCAGCATGACCTTGGCAAATCACTTCAATCTCTCTGTATCTCAATGTCTTTATCTGTAAAGCAAGAATAATAAGTGTTTACTTCATAGTGTTGTGAGGATTAAATGAGTTAACACATATAAAGTGATTACCTGCAATATATGAAAAATCTTCATTAAGTGTCACTTATTATTATAGTCTTTACAGAGGTAATTTCTAAAATGTTGACTATTCCCACAAATGAAAAATTTCCTCCTGATATTTAATTTTTTAAACACACGCCAACCCTCAGTAATCTCATAAAAAGCTCCACAGTCTTTCCATTTATTTTTGTAAATTCAGTTTGTTTTTGTATTCTGAGTGACAAACAATTGGATTTCTGTGCCCTAGGCTTTCTTCTCATTGTACATTGTACATTCTCCGTGGCTTTCAGTGCCACTTAGATGACTCCCAAGTCTTTATCCCTTTCCCAGACCTCTCTCCTGACCTCCAGATCCAGCCAGCTGTCCAATAGGCATTTCCTACAAGACTCTCTGACTGACAGCACAACAAACCTCACATGTCTAAAAAGAACTCTGGGGAGACTGGTTCAAAATGGTGGCGTAGAAGGATGTGTTCTCAATCCCTCTTGTGAGAGCACCGGAATCACAGCTAACTGCTGAACAATCATCAACAGGAAGACACTGGAACTCACCAAAAAAGATACACCACATCCAAAGACAAAGGAGAAGCCACAATGAGATGGCAGGAGGGGCACAATCACAATGAAATCAAATCCCATAACCACTGGGTGGGTGACTCACAAACTGGAGAACAATTATACCACAGAAGTCCACCCACTGGAGTGAAGGTTCTGATCCCCACGTCACGTCAGGCTTCCCAACCTGGGAGTCCGGCAACGGGAGGGGGAATTCCCAGAGAACCAGACTTTGAAGGCTAGTGGGATTTGACTGCAGGACTTCGACAGGACTGGGGGAAACTCCACTCTTGGAGGGCACACACAAAGTAGTGTGCACATCAGGACCCAGGGGGAAGGAGCAGTGACCCCATAGGAGACTGAACCAGACCTACCTGCTAGTGTTGGGGGGTCTCCTGCAGAGGCGGGGGATGGCTGTGTCTCACCATGAGGACAAGGACACTGGCAGCAGAAGTTCTGGGAAGTACTCCTTGGTGTGAACCCTCCTGGAGTCCGCCATTATCCCCACCAAAGAGACTGTAGCCTCCAGTGCTGGGTCGCCTCAGGCCAAACAACCAAGAGGGAGGGAACTCAGCTCCACCCACCAGCAGACAAGCAACAAGCATATTAAACTTTTACTGAGCTCTGCCCACCAGAGCAACACCCAACTCTACCCACCATCGGTCCCTCCCATCAGGAAGCTTTCACAAGCCTCTTAGACAGCCTCATCCACCAGAGGGCAGACAGCAGAAGCAAGAAGAACTACAACCCTGCAGCCTGTGGAACGAAAACCACATTCACAGAAAGATAGACAAGATGAAAAGGCAGAGGATTATGTACCAGATGAAGGAACAAGATAAAAACCCAGAAAAACAACTAAATGAAGTGGAGATAGGCAACCTTCCAGAAAAGAATTCAGAATAATGATAGTAAAGCTGATCCAGGACCTCGGAAAAAGAATGGAGGCAAAGATCAAGAAGATGCAAGAAATGTTTAACAAAGACCTAGAAGAATTAAAGAACAAACAAACAGAGATGAATGCAATAACTGAAATGAAAAATACACTAGAAGGAATCAATAGCAGAATGACTGAGTCAGAAGAATGGATAAGTGACCTGGAAGACAGAATGGTGGAATTCACTGCTGCTGAACAGAATAAAGAAAAAAGATGAAAAGAAATGAAGACAGCCTAAGAGACCTCTGGGACAACATTAAACGCAACAACATTCACATTATACGGGTCCCAGAAGGAGAAGAGAGAGAGAAAGGACCAGAGAAAATATGTGAAGAGATTGTAGTCAAAAACTTCCCTAACATGGGAAAGGAAATAGCCACCCAAGTCCAGGAAGTGCAGAGAGTCCCAGGCAGGATAAACTCAAGGAGAAACACACCAAGACACATAGTAATCAAATTGACAAAAATTAAAGACAAAGAAAAATTATGAAAAGCAACAAGGGAAAAACGACAAATAACATACAAGGGAACTCCCATAAGGTTAACAGCTGATTTATCAGCAGGAACTCTACAAGTCAGAGGGAGTGGCACAAAATGTTTAAAGTGATGAAAGGGAAGAACCTACAACCAAGATTACTCTACCCGGCAAGGATCTCATTAAGATTTGACAGTAATCAAAAGCTTTACAGACAAGTAAAAGCGAAGAGAATTCAGCACCACCAAACCACCCCTACAACAAATGCTAAAGGAACTTCTCTAAGTGGAAAACACAAGAGAAGAAAAGGACCTACAAAAACAAATCCAAAACAATTAAGAAAATGGTAATAGTAACTTACATATCGATAATTACCTTAAATGTGAATAGATTAAATGCTCCAATCAAAAGACACAGCTTGCTGAATGGATACCAAAAGAAGACCCATATATATGCTGTCTACAAAAGACCCAATTCAGACCTAAGGACACACAAAGACTGAAAGTGAGGGGATGGAAAAAGATATTCCATGCAAATGGAAATCAAAAGAAAGCTGGAGTAGCAATACTTGTATCAGATAAAATAGAATTTAAAATAAATAATGTTATAAGAGACAAGGAAGGACACTACATAATTATCAAGGGATCAATCCAAGAAGAGGATAATAACAATTATAAATACACACGCACCCAATGTAAGAGCTCCTTAATACATAAGGCAACTGCTAACATCTATAAAAGAGGAAATCAACAGTAACACAATAATAGTGGGGGACTTTAACAGCTCACATACACCAATGGACAGATCATCCAGACAGAAAATTAATAAGAAAACACAAGCTTTAAATGACACAACAGACCAAATAGATTTAATTGATATTTATAGGACATTCCATCGGAAAACAGCAGATTACATTCTCTTCTCAAGTGCACACGGAACATTCTCCAGGATAGATCACATCTTGGGTCACAAATCAAGCCTCAGGAAATTTAAGAAAACTGAAATCATATCAAGCATCTTTTCCTACCACAACACTATGAGATTAGAAATCAATTACAGGGAAAAAAACGTAAAAAACACAAAACACATGGAGGCTAAACAATATGTTACTGAATAATCAACAGATCACTGAAGAAATCAAAGAGGGAATCAAAAACTGCCTGGACACAAATGACAATGAAAACATGACAATCCAAAACCTCTGGGATGCAGCAAAAGCAGTTCTAAGAGAGAAGTTTATAGCAATACAATCCTACCTCAAGAAACAAGAAAAATCTCAAATAAGCAATCTAACCTCACACCTAAATGAACTAGAGAAAAGAACAAACAAAACCCAAAGTTAGTAGAAGGAAAGAAATCATAAAGATCAGAGCAGAAATAAATGAAATAGAAACAAAGAAAACAATATCAAAGACCAATAAAACTAAAAGCTGGTTCTTTGAGAAGATAAACAAAACTGACAAACCTTTAGCCAGACTCATCAAGAAAAAGAGGGAGAGGACTCAAATCAATAAAATTGGAAATAAGAAAGGAGAAGTTACAACTGACACCGCAGAAATACAGAGCACCTTAAGAGACTACTACAAGCAACTCTATGCCAATAAAATGGACAACCTGGAAGAAATGGACAAATTCTTAGAAAGGTATAAACTTTCAAGACTGAACCAGGAAGAAACAGAAAATATGAACAGACCAATCACAGGTAATGAAATTGAAACTGTGATTTAAAATCTTCCAACAAACAAAAGTCCAGGACCAGATGGCTTCACAGGTGAATTCTAACAAACATTTAGAGAAGAGCTAACACCCATCCTTCTCAAACTCTTCCAAAAATTTGCAGAGGAAGGAACACTCCCAAACTCGTTCTATGAGGCCACCATCACCCTGATACCAAAACCAGACAAAGATACTACAAAAAAAGAAGATTACACACCAATATCACTGATAGATATAGATGCAAAAATCCTCAACAAAGGGCTTCCCTGGTGGCACAGTGGTTGAGAGTCCGCCTGCTGATGCAGGGGACATGGGTTCGTGCCCTGGTCTGGGAAGATCCCGCGTGCCGCAGAGCGGCTGGGCCCGTGAGCCAAGGCCGCTGAGCCTGCACGTCCGTAGCCTGTGCTCCACAATGGGAGAGGCCACAACAGTGAGAGGCCCACGTACTGAAAAAAAAAATCCTCAACAAAATACTAGCAAACAGAATCCAACAACACATTAAAAGGATCATACACCACGATCAAGTGGGACTTATCCCAGGGATGCAAGGATTCTTCAATATACACAAATCAATCAATGTGATACACCATATTAACAAACTGAAGAATAAAAACCATATGATCATCTCAATAGATGCAGAAAAAACTTTTGACAAAATTAAACACGTATGTATGATAAAAAACTCTCCAGAAAGTGGGCATAGAGGGGACCTATGCCATATACGACATAATAAAGGCCATACATGATAAACCCACAGCAAACATCATTCTCAATGGTGAAAAACTGAAAGCATTTCCTCTAAGATCAGGAACAAGACAAAGATGTCCACTCTCACCACTATTATTCGCCATAGTTTTGCAAGTCCTAGCCATGGCAACCAGAGAAGGAAAAGATATAAAAGGTATACAAATTAGAAAAGAAGAAGCAAAACTGTCACTGTTTGCAGATGACATGATACTATACATAGAGATGCCACCAGAAAACATTCTAAAGATGCCACCAGAAAACTACTAGAGCTAATCAATGAATCTGGTAAAGTTGCAGGATACAAAATTAATGCACAGAAATTTCTTGCATTCCTATACACTAACAATGAAAGATCAGAAAGAGAAATTAAGGAAACAATCTCATTCACCATTGCAACAAAAAGAATAAAATACCTGGGAATAAACCTACCTAAGGAGGTAAAACACCTGTACTCAGAAAACTATAAGACACTGATGAAAGGAGTCAAAGAGATGGAGAGATATACCATGTTCTTGGATTGGAAGAATCAACATTGTGAAAATGACTATACTACCCAAAGCAATCTACAGATTCAATGCAATCCCGATCAAATTACCAATGGCATTTTTTACAGAACTAGAACAAAAAACCTTAACATTTGTATGGAGACACAAAAGACCCCGAATGGCCAAAGGAATCTTGAGGGGAAAAAACGGAGCTGGAGGAATCAGACTCCCTGACTTCAGACTATACTACAAAGCTAGAGTAATCAAGACAGTATTGTACTGGCACAAAACCAGAAATACAGATCAATGGAACAGGATAGAAAGCCCAGAGATAAACCCACACACCTAGGGTCAACTAATCTATGACAAAGGAGGCAAGGATATACGATGGAGAAAAGACAGGCTCTTCAATAAGTGGTGCTGGGAAAACTGGACAGCTACACGTAAAAGAATGAAATTAGAACACTCCCTAACACCATACACAAAAATAAACTCAAAATGGATTAGAGACCTAAATGTAAGACCGGACACTATAAAACTCTTAGAGGAAAACATAGGAAGAACACTCTTTGACATAAATCACAGCAAGATCTTTTTTGATCCACCTCCTAGAGTAATGGAAATAAAAACCCAAATAAACAAATGGGACCTAATGAAACTTCAAAGCTTTTGCACAGCAAAGGAAACCATAAACAAGATGAAAAGACAACCCTCAGAATGGGAGAAAATATTTGCAAACGAATCGACGGACAAAGGATTAGTCTCCAAAATATATAAAGAGCTCAGGCAGCTCAATATTAAAGAAACAAACAACCCAATCCAAAAATGGGCAGAAGACCTAAATAGACATTTCTCCAAAGAAGACATAAAAATGGCCAAGAAGCACATGAAAAGCTGCTCAACATCACTAATTAGTAGAGAAACACAAATCAAAACTACAATGAGGTATCACCTCACACCAGTCAGAACGGGCATCATCAGAAAATCTACAAACAACAAATGCTGGAGAGGGTGTGGAGAAAAGGGAACCCTCTTGCACTGTTGGTGGGAATGTAAAGTGATACAGCCACTGTGGAGAACAGTATGGAGGTTCCTTAAGAAACTAAAAACAGAACTACCATATGACCCAGCAATCCCAGTCCTGGGCATATACCCAGAGAAAACCATAATTCAAAAAGACACATGCACCCCAGTATTCATTGCAGCACTATTTACAATAGCCAGGACATGGAAGCAACCTAAATGCCCATCAACAAATGAATGGATAAAGAAGATGTGGTATGTATATACCATGGAATATTACTCAACCATAAAAAGGAACGAAATTGGGTCGTTTGTAGAGAGACGTGGATTCACTTGGATACTGTCATACAGAGTGAAGTAAGTCAGAAAGAGAAAAACAAATATTGTATATTAATGCATATATGTGGAATCTAGAAAAATGGTACAGATGAACCAGTTTGCAAGGCCGAAATAGAGACACAGATGTAGAGAACAAACGTATGGACACCAAGGGGGGAGGGAAGCAGTGGGGTGGGGGGGATGAAATGGAAGATTGGGATTGACTTATATATACTAATATGTATAAAATAGATAACTAATAAGAACCTGCTGTATTAAAAAATAAAATAAAATTCAAAAAAAATGTTAAAATTTAAAAAATAAAAAGAACTCCATCTATTTCCTAACCTAGTTAAAGGAAACACGTCCATTCAGTTACCCAAGCCAGAAACCTATAGATCACCCTACTATTCTCTCATCTCTCTACCCACTGCATCTAACTGACCACCAAGTCATATTGATTCTACCTACTACAAATGTGTTTTGAATTTATCCCCTGCTCCCTAGCCCTACTGCCATTGCCTTAGGTTGGGCTTTCATCTCTGCATGGATCAGGAAAAGCCACCGAACTGGTCTCTTTACCTTCAGTTTTGACCCCTGATCCTTGCTCCATCCTGCATACTACAGCCAGAGCAATCCTAAAATGAAGACCTTATCCAGTTATTCACCTACTTTAAATCCTTCCATGGGTCCCTAGAGTGTTCAGGACAAAGTCCAAACACCTATGCATGGCATACAAGGCCCTTCACTATCCAGGCCCTAGCTACTTCTCCACACTCACCTCTTGCAATGATGTCACATCTCACATTCTGGCTGAACCAAACTTCTGTGATTTCCTGAACACCTCTATGCTGTTTACCCTTCTATGTTCCCACATGGTGCTCCCTTTGCTCCCTTTTCTCATTTTTTGGGCAAAATTCTACTCTTATTTCAAGACAATTTGATTTTTATTTCCATTTTGCAGTCCTTCCTAAGTCCCTCAGGCAGACTTAGTTGTTTCTTTCTCTATGCTAGCTTGTCATCTTGCACTTACCTTCATTACAGTAATCATCACTTCACATTATATTTGACATTTTACCTGTTAAGCAAGTTCCTTGAGGTCAGGGACCATTTGCTATTTATCTCTATATACCCAGTGTATACCTAGTGCATAGTGTACCACTTTGCCCATACAATTTGCTCATTTTCACCTCCATTAATATCACTGCTCTCTGTCTCAGCAGAGGGAGGAATTTATTTTTCTTCCTGCAACATTTGGCTAAAATGCATTTTATCCATTAAATTTTCCCTAATCACACTTACTTCAGTCTAATCATTCCTTCATTTTATCATGTCCTCCGTGCTTGCAGAAGAGTCCTCCAACAAACATATTTGTGCTTTAATGATTTAGATTCTATTATTGCTTCTAGCCCGACCACTCTAAAACATTTCAGGATCATCTGCTGAAGTCATCCATAGTGGTGTGTTTTTTTAACTAATTTCTATTAAGACACTTATTTTTATGCTTGGAGAAGTAGTCAGACATTGAGTCTTGCTCTTCCCAAACCAAATACCATTTCAATGAGCAACATGAGCAGAAAGGGGAGAACTCCAAGCCACCTACGGTTTGAGCTCTAAGACTTCTGAAAGTTACTGGAGCAAAGCCCTGGTGGCAAGATGAAAAGCTGAAATTCCCCAAACTAAGGGAAGCCTTTCCCTCTCTTCCAGCTCATCTCCTTTCTTTTTTCATTCTCTTAATGCTAAACAGCCATGCCACCCAGCCCCTTAAAAGGCTTGAGAAGAGCCAGAAAGAAATCAATCTGCCCATGGAGCTTCTGGGATGGACCAACCCATTTGTCCTGCAGCAGTTCTGGAGGGGAGGAAAACAGATGGCACACGAAATAGCCAGGACAATGCTTTAATGTGCTCCATGCCCTAAAAGTTAACAAGAAGACTAAAAAAGTAAACACAGAAGGGCTATACTACATTCATCTGTGCTCCCTGTACTGCACGCTGTGTTATAAATACTCCTCTTTCTCTCTCGATACTGGGTTGTCCCTAGCTAGACTAATAAAAGTTTCTGGAGGTCATCAAAAAAATATGTTTCTTTTGTAACCCCCAAATGACCTACCACACTGAGTACATCGCGTTTGCTCAAGAAATGTTGTTGCCTGACTGATTACTAAGTATTTAACCATTTTTCTTCCCCTCAATATTTTCCGGAATGCTTATTTATTCACAAAACCATGCAGACTTGGAAGCCAAGAGGAACTATTCATCTGTTGGTATACATTTTCCCTTGGCTATGCATTAAACAGAGATTTCCTTTGGAAATGTAAACAAAGGATGCCTGATGAGACCGGACAAAGAACTATATATAGAGATCAAGTGGCCAGAGTAGCAAGGTCAGAGCATGCCCTTCCTTAACCAGATTAAAGGAGTCTTGGGCCTGCCTCTCCCTCCTTCCCATGTTCTCCAGCCCCGACAGAAAATATTTTCCAGCTGCCTATCCACTGAATTCTGAAAGCTGGGCAGTGACTCTAACAGGCTGCATTACCAAAGAATTCAGCTAACAAATCTGTGGTGATCCTAATCTCTGTTTCTGTAATAATAGGAAGACTGCAGCTTTGTTTACTTTCTGAGGAGAATAGAGAACAGGGAGAAAGAACCAGGAGAGGGAGGCAGTATTTATGGCTCTTTTATGAAAAGTCAATCTGTGACAAAAACATTTGCAGACAATCAGGAAGGGGAACAGGTTTGGCAGGAAAATAGCCTATTCTAGTTTTCTCAGAAGGGCCTTAGCTGGTATCCTCCACCCCCGCCCGATGTGAAATGCCTGGTTTACACTGTGAATATAGTCATTCCCAATAGACAAATCTGGATTAGATAAAATGAAAAAAATTCAAACCACCCCTTAATGTCTGGCTTACATGAAAGTATCCTACTATTTATTTCATTTTATAAAGTATTTGTAAGCATTTATGAAGTCTCAAATCTCTTCTTTAACTGCATTTCTAATCCCAGGGCTTGTCTTGAAGCCTTCTGGACACACAGGCTCTGTGCTGAACGAACATAATAAGTACCCTGGATGCACCCTATTATTATGGGGAAGTTAGGGCACACCCCTAACCTTTCAGAAGGGATGATGTCATAGAGCACAGCCATGGCCTTCCATAAACCATCCTGTAGGGCCCCTGTCAAAGACAGAATCCTAAACTGAATAAGACCATGAAGTTAACTCCCAAAATACACTCTCGCCCTTGACATGTAATGCAGTATCTCAAGATTCTTTCCCAATTCTCAGTTAACATTTCAATTCCATTGTCTGTATTTCTTGCACATGTGTATCCACATCAGGGTGGATTTGTATAACATGTAAGCCCCCAGAGGGTAAATACTGTGTCTATGCTGTTTTCTTTGTACCTGGTACAGTGCTATGCATAAGTAAGTATTAATAAAAGGTGACCTTTTGTGTACCAGAGCAGACGATTGGCCGAGGATTAGTAAGCATCCCGAGGGAGTCTCTTAAACCCTTCCTTTGCTGGTTGCCATGGGGCTACTTTTCCCACCTACTTTGCTTACATTTGGCACCACTAGTGTTATCTCCTGAAGGCTCAAGAAGGAATACTAACTTCAGAAAGGCACTGTGAAAACATCACCTATAACCTGGAGGACCAGGATGAGTCCTCCTCCACTAACACAATGATGCACTATTTTATGAGACTAGCTCCTTGCCACTTGAAAAGAGTAGGGCCCTGAATCATAAAGGTTTGATTGGTGCGATGGGCTGGGAAAGGTTGGAACAGGGCTATGTTTGGGTGAGGCTGGCCAGAGTGATAAACTCCCTGGGCGGGGGCGGTGCAGGGGGGTGGAATGATAAAATGTTAGAGAGGTGCTAAAGTGAGTAAGCAATGAAAATAAACTGCTTACTTTGCTAATTTGACTACAACTTGCTCTCTACTTAAATAACTTTTTGATGAGAATGAGGAAGTGATGATTACAATTTCTAACCACATTTTATTCACTATGAGATGTTGCCCCACCCTCAATCATGTAAATTCTAAACCAAGGGATTTCTTATCTTGTCTCCTGCTCACAATACTTCCTTGTCTCTTCACCAGTGTGGGTTTCTTATACTGTAATCTAACAGCATAATCAGAAGCTTTGATAGAGTAGAACATAAAGGGAATCTGAATAGTTGAAAACCACTCTAAAATGCCTTGTTTTGCTTCTCCCCTCTTGGAAAGGATGAGACCGAAGAGAAAAAGAAAAGAATAAAGAAAGCAACCATTCATAGAATCACGACTTGAGAAATCTGGAAGTGACACTGAAGGTCATGTATTCAGTTCAATCCCTCATTTTATAGGTAAGGACACTGAAGTTGAGAGGCTAGATGACTTACTCAAGTTCATACTACCGGTTAATGACAGAGTCAAGTTCAGAAACCAACTTTCCAACTTACATTCCAGCATTCTTTCTTTCCATTCCTTATGCTTCTTCCTAAATTCCCCACCCCATTCCATAATCTCACACCTGAGTTTAACTGGTATCCTGTGTACTCTACCTATAGCACCAGTCTCTTCCACAAATGGAGTGCCCAGCAGGGATTAAATTGCTATGGTATGCTCATCATACAACAAAAATCTACTTTAAGAAACCCAATACTTTAAGATATTCAAACAATCAGGAGTGGTTACTTATATAAGAAGATTATTTGCCTTATAAGAAAACTCTCCACATTCTCTTAAATAGGACTCCCCAGGAGGTATTAAGAGATGAGATCTTAATAAAATTATTTTATTGCTTAAAATAAAATAAACTTGAACCATTACATTTTCTGTCATACAAGTAAGATTAGAACTAGACTATCAGGTTTATAAACAGAAACATTTTTATCCAACCACTGCCCATGAGGAGTCCTGTATAATATTTTACCCGACCCTGTTTACACTTTAAGCCCTACCTACCATCACCTCTTCAACAAAAGCAACACAAAACCAAATGCTATGGCTGAAGTTTCACACTCTTGCAAAAAAGAGAGAAATAACATCTTTGTTTTATTATGTCCACTTATGAAGAGGTCGACTCCTCTTGTAGGCTCTGTTCTGAGATCTGATGTAGATAATCTCATATGGTACAACACTTGATAATTCACAGATAACTCTAACACAGATACCATTTGTTGATGACAAGAATAAGTGGAAAGGCGACGAGTGAGGACCAGGTAAGGTGCATGGGGAAGAAGGGAGGAGAGGTTAGGAAGAGGAGAAGCAGTTCTGATGATATTCTTATAGAAACAATATTGCACTGAACAAACCTCGCTCTACCCTGAGGACCTGGGGTTCCCAACTTCCCTTACTCCCTAGCAATCTTTTTAAAGAGCTAGGATGTTCAGTCTGATGAAGAAAGAAACACACTTCATGTTGGATTCTCACACCACCTGCTACTGGAAAAGGAGAAGGGATTGCCCCTGGGACTGATGTCTCTCCAACCCACCACCACCACTTATTATTATTTTTTAAACAATAGCTATCTGCCACTTTTCTTGGAACAGGCATCCTAAAGGAATGAGACTTCTTACAATGATCATTCAGCCCTTCACTCCAAATGTCCGAGCTACACTCTGACAAAACAAGTCCCCCCAAAAGGATCGCCTGATCCAGGTTCTTCGAAAGAATGACAGATGTTTCTGTTACATACCTCAACCTGCTGGCAGATCTGTATTAGCTTGGCCATTTGATTTTCTAGTTCACTGTTGCGCTTAACCAGGTTGGTGAGGTTCATCTCCAGAGTTTGCTGCCATCGCAGAGTATGAAGCCAGAGGGAAACGGGGAAGAGGGGAAAAAAGAAGACATGTTCAATGAGTTTGAGACCCAGTATCACGTGGAAATCAGTCAGTCAGTAAACAAATATTTCAAAGATTCGTTGCACATGGGCCAAGCACTGTTCTAGGTGCAAGTAATGATGCTGTACATTTGCTCCAGACTGTCATTATTGGGGAAAAAATGACATTCATGACTTTGTGAATGTAGGAATTTAATAACATTAAAGCAACTTTATGTTTTCTATAATATTTTTTAACTTTTAAAAGTACTTCATAGGGGCTTCCCTGGTGGCGCAGTGGTTGAGAGTCCGCCTGCCGATGCAGGGGACACGGGTTTGTGCCCCGGTCC
Source organism: Globicephala melas (assembly GCF_963455315.2). Taxonomy (NCBI): domain Eukaryota; kingdom Metazoa; phylum Chordata; class Mammalia; order Artiodactyla; family Delphinidae; genus Globicephala; species Globicephala melas. The sequence continues at coordinate 36,617,524 of NC_083335.1, forward strand.
GGGAGGATCCCACATGCCGCGGAGCGGCTGGGCCCGTGAGCCATGGCCGCTGGGCCTGCGCGTCCGGAGCCTGTGCTCCGCAACGGGAGAGGCCACAACACTGAGAGGCCCGCGTACCGCCAAAAAAAAAAAAAAGTATTTCATAGTCAATATCTCATTTTGCCCTCATAGTAATCCTGTGACATAGGGAGAACAGATTTTATTCTCTCTTTTTTACAGATGAGTTGACTAAGAAAACTATAATTTATTGAGCAATTACTACTTGTCAGACACTATGCTAGGCAATTTCATACATATCATTTAATAATTATGACAGTCTATGAAGTAGGAGATGTCAGCATTTTACAGATGAGAGAACTGAGCTGCAGAGTGGGCTTAAAGTGTTTTGCACAGTCATATAACTAGTATGTAGCAAAGCTAGGACTGGAATCCAGGTCTCTAGTCTTCAGATACAGCTTTGCCCCAGTAGTCCATGATTTTTTTGCCTTTGTTGATAACACTTTATATTTATCAGTAGGTTCCTTCAGAAAAAAAGATGGCATTTTCAGTGTGGAATTTATCAAAATCTAGCGTTGTATCTCACAGCTTCCCTCCTTTGGCACTAAGCAATAGCCTACAGAAATGCCAGACTTCAAAATGCAAAGCCTAGCTGTATGTATCAAGACAGGACATCCATTGTTTACTGTTGTTTACTGGGACATAGATCCTTTTAGGGAAACATTAGCAGCGCTTTGCAAATCTGTTTATTATAACATAAGTTAAAACAGTACTAAGACCTCCTCGCATATTTTCAGTTGAGCAAGCTACTCTCTTACATTCCTCATGTGAACAAAATAGAATGTTATTCACTCTAGATTGGTAATGGGCTTTTTTTATTCCTCCTCATTTCCAAGTCTTCAGCTCTGACGGCTGCTTCTTCCAGGACCTGCCCCAATATCCACTCCTCTCTCACTCACCATCCCGACATCCCCACAAAGTCTGTTCCAAATGGAATACCCCAACTTCCTGGTCCTTATCCTGCTAGCACAGCATTCCTTCCCTTGGTTGTGTTCATTGCTTCATTGCTGTCTCCATGGTTCCTATGGTTCATAGCTGTTCAAAGTGCATGCTTTGGGCGGGGCGGGCAGGGGGGAGAGGGGGCAAGGGATAGTGGGAAGAAGGGGAGAGGACTCGTGTTGGCCCCTTTCTTCTCCGCTAGGTAGTTGTGGCTCCTTAGTACCCTTGGCACTGTCCCATGAATCCATCCCAGAGGAGTATTCCCACAGATATATGTATTTCTAGGACAGGCAGTCTGATCTCACTTGTTCTCAATCTGGATTATGAGAATCAGCTTAATCTCTGCTTCTGGCCAGATCTCGCTTGGTTTCTTTGGCTTTATGCCCATGGGAGTGATTTTTTCACCATTTATTCCATTTTTCTTGGCTTGGATACAGTGTCTCCCCTGGCCTTCTTCAACCCCACCACCATCTCAATCTGTGGTCTTCTCCTCAGCAAGGAAAAAGGGAGAGAAAAAGGAAAAACAAAGGGCCGCAATTGTTGATTTGGACATGAGTTCTAAGCTAAGTAGATGTCAGGGGGAAAAAAAAGAAATGGCAGTTCGGAGATTTAATACAAAAGGTATTTCATTTCTACTTAATACAAAAGGTATTGGGCACCTACTCTATTCAAGGTGGTTTGACTTCAGAGATAAAGAGGAGGTGAAATTATGCTGGGTCTTGAAGGATAAGCAGGATTTTAATAGACAGAGATGGAGGCAGGCAGGGCGTTCCAGGCACAGGGAGTAGCATGAGCAAAAGGGAATAAAGCATAGGACACATCCAGGGAACAGAGGTTAGTTTGACTAGAACAGAGGGTACAAGAAAATAGAGGGGCACAGGCTGGAAATGGAGACAGAGGCCCTGTTATGAAGGTCTTAAATGTCTAGGTGAGGAGTCTGTATCTATTTTTGAAAGCAGTAGGGGTTTACCAAAGGCTTTTGGATCGATCCCTTGATCATTATGTAGTGTCCTTCTTTGTCTCTTCTTATAGTCTTTATTTTAAAGTCTACTTTGTCTGATATGAGAATTGCTACTCCAGCTTTCTTTTGGTTTCCATTTGCATGGAATATCATTTTCCATCCCCTCACTTTCAGTCTGTATGTGTCTCTAGGTCTGAAGTGCGTCTCTTGTAGACAGCATATATATGGGTCTTGTTTTTGTATCCATTCAGCCAGTCTGTGTCTTTTGGTGGGAGCTTTTAGTCCATTTACATTTAAGGTAATTATCGATATGTATGTTCCTGTTCCCATTTTCTTCATTGTTTTGGGTTTGTTATTAGAGGTCTTTTCCTTCTCTTGTGTTTCTTGCCTAGAGAAGATCCTTTAGCATTTGTTGTAAAGCTGGTTTGGTGGTGCTGAACTCTCTCAGCTTTTGCTTGTCTGTAAAGGTTTTAATTTCTCCATCAAATCTGAATGAGATCCTTGCTGGGTAGAGTCATCTTGGTTGTAGGTTGTTTTGAGCAAGATTATGACATAATCAGGGCTGCATTTATGAGATCAACCTATGTGGGGCAGACTAAGACAGGAGAGCCTGGGGGCAGGGGCACTGGTTAGGAGGAGAGTGCAATATGCAAAGCAGTTGGTAATGCAGATCTAGGCCAAGCTAAGAGGATAATCGAGAGAAACACATTTCAAGAAAGGATTTGTCACTCTCAGATATGCAGAGAGCGCAAGAAATACGAGGCCTGAGTAAAGGCAGCTGGATTTGGTAATTAGAGGTCACTGGTGACCTTTGGAAAAGGAGTTTCAGTAGAGTTTTGGAAGCAAATGCCAAACTGTACAGGGTTAGTGAGTATGTCAATAGTGACGATGTGGAGGCTACAAGTCTGGAGTCCTCTTCAAAAATTCGAACGTAAGGTGAATATGATGGAGCTGTAGTTTGATGAAAAGGTCCAGCTCAAGTTAGAGAGTGGGCATGTGTAACGGGCCCAATCAGTTTGTGATTTCCTCCCGCAGAGTGGTCCAGATTCCTAGATCAGTGGAAATTCCATGTCTCACAAATGAGTTTATGGACATATTAGGTAAATATAATGTAGATTGAGGAACTCAGAGCAGATACGGTGTAAGAAATCTGTGTTTCAACTGTAATGTGTTTTCTTTCAAACATGGGATTCCAAGGGGAGAATGTTTTCTAACAAGTGTATGCAACCTGTTGCAACACTTGTCAGGAAACTGATATCTTATAAATAATTCATAATGCAGAGCAGGACTAAGATCCCTGCTCTGTGTTCCTCATTTGTGGCCCACAACTGAGACTCACAGCTTCTGTAAAGCCACTGAAAACAAAAATTAGGGCTGAACACATAATTTGGGGTCTGGTTAGACTACGGACCTTGGGTCTCCATCACAACATTATGGCAAATGGTTATTTTGCTCTGGCCCCCTAGCAATTTGCAGAATGCCAGCACATTTTAGCAATCCAGAACTAGAACTGACAAGATGACTCTAATTTCATCTTTACTTCATTAATATGAAAAGGCTTTGAAAAATAAATCTTTGGCTAATGAAAACACCATCTGTTGATGGCTTTTTGCCACTGTTTTCTTACATTACGAGACATAATTTGAGGGAAACACCGAACATTTACTTACTCACTTCCTATTCATTTACCAGGAATTAAAGCCGCCTCTCAAGCTGGAATTGATTCTCAATAATCAACATATGCAAAGGGTAGCAGAGAATTGAAGCAATTATGCAGTTGATTTCCTCACCCTTCCTTATCATGCTTAGCCCTGACGAATCATTTCGAACTAGAAATTCTGGGCCACTCTAGGTATGAATTTCATTGACTTGGCCAAGTAATTATCATGTCTATACGCAGACTAAGTAAACAAAAAGGATGTGTGTGTGTGTGTGTGTGTGTGTGTGTGTGTGCGCGCGCAAAATTTTATGTAAAACTAAACACGTCTCTTTGTTGTGTTGTTGTTGTGGCTGCTTGGTTGTGAAGAACCGGTTTGCTGTGTTCTTTCCTCATGCAGTCCACTTAGTGACTGAGCCAGGCTCCTTCTGCCCAAGCCTAGTTAGTGCAGCTTTCTCAGAACACTTGAACTGTGACAACGAGAGAGCCCAAGTGGCAGGGGAGATTGGAATGGAGATATCTGCCGGGAGGAAACTGGACAGGAGGCTGGCAGGGAGAGCAGGATGAAGCTCCCATTTCCTGCTGCAGGAGGTTAGCTCTGGGCCCTCCTGTGCTTCCCTGTGTGAAGGTTAGAGAAGCCATTTCAGCTATGAAACTGTGAGACCCTCCACACCTCCAGGTGGCTACATTGTTAGAGCTCTCACAAAACTGTACATGTGTCTAAACAGCACAAAGTGAGGGGAAGATTTGGCTGATTTGCATAATTGAGATTTTAAAAGGCCCAAGTTAGCTAAATTGGCAGTCTACACTGATTCCATTTTTATCCAAGTTCCACTTCATTTGTGTCATATAGACTTGGCCTGTTTGTGTTCTGTTATACCCTCCCCAAAGAGGAAAATGTTTTGCTATTTCTGAGAAAGCTAGGCACAGGCTATTTTTCTTCCAGACAGCTTCCCATAAAAAGAAATGGCTTCACTAACACTCTCAAATAATTGCTGGGGTTTTTTTTTTTTCCACTTCTTTAGACACAGGTTATTTCAGATAACTTTCTCATTGGCTCCCTGAAGAAAACTAGCTACATGTCCAAACACCAGCTCTTCACTGAAGCCAGAGAGTCCCCTTATGGCACACACTTGACTGTGTTCTTCATATGTCATGCTCCGGGAAGGCACATGCATTCACACATGTATGAGCACACTTACATACACCTACCTGACACAGCGAGTCTTGAAGCCTAAAAAGGGGTCAGAGCCTTCCTGTTTGTTCTATTGAAACATGTTTTATTGCCATTGAATGCCTATATTCTCTCTTACTTTCTACAAGGTACAAGGCGAACATTATCTAAAACTAGACAAGATCCCAACTGTTTTGATGTGGGAATTGAACCTTGAAGTTTTCGAAAAGAAGTGAAGGGAAGAAGGGCCAACCTACCCCAAACCCGAGCCTCCCCAATTGATAGAAGACAACTTCATCTTTAAAAATACTCGGATCCAGTGACCCCGTTACTATTCTTTAATAAGCTCTTTTTTGACATCTTGTCTATTCACTGATGTTCCCAGCTCTTCCAAAAGCCAGCAGCCAAAATCTTAGCACACTTTTGGGGTCACATTCTGCCTTCTTTTTTTAACTGCTTGTCTTAAAATACTTACTTTGCTTTTGCTTCAGTCTGTCACTTTATGTATCAATTACATATGGCCTTTCAACAGCAGAACACACCATCTGGTCCACAAACTGAAGCCCACACCCTTATGCCTGAGTTTATTCTTTCCCCAAACATTTATTCGCTGTTGTATAGACACGGGCTATGTCCCAGAATGAGATGCAGGTGACATACTGGAGGTATGAGGTCTACTCTACCTGAGGTTTGCTGGGGATCACCAGACTGGTCTTCAAGCCAGGTGAAACAGGTGGCCAGCCCTCCTCTTCTCAGAAGGTTCTGAAATCATCCAGCAAAGACACACCCTCTCCCGGTCCCCTTATCAGAAATGTTACACAAACAATCCCACATTCTTTTCTTTTCCCTCTGTTCAGTTGCATAGCATGGTTAAATCTCTAGCTTAAATGTATAAATTATTATTTGGACCTTCGAAAAGAAAACCTATACTAAAAACCTAAATCCAGTGTTCATTTTGATAATATTGAGCTGAAACCACTCTACTTTCCCGGAGGCCTCCATATTGTATTCCACTTGCACGATTACTCTTCGGTTCCTGCCTCTCATACACATCCTCCGCTTTCTCCTTCACTTGCCCTTCCTCTGTGTCTACCTTCTAGACCAGGAGTGTGCTGCAAGGCTCACTCCTCAGCCTTCATTCAGCTCCCTACTGCCTGGCTCTTCCTCCACGCTGAAGACCCTCAAACCTATGTTTCTTGCCCTGATCCTTCGGCCACCACAAAGGTCTGAATTTCAACCCCTTCTGGAACACTTGCCCTTTCAGTTCTGAGAGTGCCCCATGCTCTATCTCCACCAGATATTTGAACAAACTATTTTCTCTGGACTAGAACACTCCCTGTCCCTGACCCCATCCCTGTCCCCCAACTAGGAGGGACACCTAAAGTCTCTAACGCCACCCAAAGTCTCTTCTGATGCCCCTCCTATGAGCTCTCTCTCTCTCTCTCTCTCACACACACACACACACACACACACACACATGCCCCGTGCCTCCACTGCCACAGGACTCACCACACTGTCTTGTAACTGTGTCCTCATTCGTCTGCCTCTGCACACTACGCTGACACCTCCACCAGGGCTGGGATGTGCTGTCTTTTTCACTGGAACCGCAACCCCTTTTCTAGTGCTTGGCACCTCCAGACTCGTCTGAAGTCATCGCCCCAAACTGCTAGTCCCTTCCTAATTTCTCTATTTCTGTAACCGATACCACCATTCTTCAAGACATCTCCTCCTCAAAAATCATTTTTTAATTCTTTCTCTCCATCATCTATAACCACTACAGTCGTTCTCCAAGTCCTGTCAATTCTTTCTTCACAGTCTCTCTCCAGTTGGCCCTCTTCTCCAAGGAATTCATTTATGATTCCCTGCTTTTGAGCCCAATGACTTCCTTTCACTGACCCTTCCTCTGTGCTTCAGAGAACCCTGTGCAAACCTCTGCCATGGCACTTACCATACTGAATTCGAAGATGTTCTTACCTATCTCCCTTACTGAGCTTTGAGCTCAGTAAGGCGGGCACTGTGCCTTAGTTCCTGTGTCCCCAGCTCCTACTACAATGACTTGAACAATTTAAGTGTTTAATAAACAAAGTGCATGTTCATTAATTGTTTTTTAAATGAATGAATGAGCCCCTGGCCTAACACCCTGGGGCTACAGTTTAACTTCTTGTCTGGTCCATCTTCAGGGGAGATAAAGAACAAGAGAGTACCTCATTATATCAACCCTTTATGAACTTGAGTGTCATTATCACATTTTCCCCTTTAAACCTCACTTCTTTGGGTTCAATAATTCTTGTTTCCTTAATCTTTCTTCACCTATATTATATTTCTGTAACATGTTCTCTTGCCCAATAATAACAGACAGGATTTTCATCCACCCAAGAACAATCTCTGAGTCAGTGTTTTGTAAGCTGTTCTCAGACTGATGATTGTTAGCTCTTTCAGATGTTGATGAGGAGGAGACTTGGGACAAAAGAAATAAAAGAAAAACAGAAAGATAAGAACACAGGTAGTTGGAGTATCCACTAGCTAAACTTGCTCTCAAACCTAAGAAACAATAGAAAACATCTTCCAACACAGAGTCCTGTTAATACTATGTGAGAGTAGAGCCAGAGAATCAATATAATTATTGGAGGGGGGAAAGGGGGGTTCAAATGAGTCTTAGCACACAGTTCGAGTAGAAATGGAATAATATGCATTTTTTACCCTCTCACACACATACAAAACATGTACAGATTTATACATATTATAAGTAACGGGGAGCAAGTCTTGGACAATTAAGAGACCACAGAGAAGCAAGATCTACAAGCAAGAATGATTATACGATTGTTGAGCTGAAGGCTGGTTTTGCTGAAAAACCCCATGACAGATATTACACCCACCCCATGCACACATGTCCACCACCATACCTTAGAGAGTCCAAATCTAGACACAAATGCTTTGCTCTTATATTTAGCTACTGTGATTCAGTACCTAAGTGAGTGAAAGTGAGAAACAACTTTTTCTGTTCCCTCAGCTATGGTAACCCACCCTGGCCTCCACTGAAGATTTGTCTCATCATGAGGCTCATTTATTAGGGAGATCCCTAGTCTCAGGATAGGTTCTCCTGAAGTCCTAACTCTCCCTAGGGTGACCACAGAAAACTTGCCCTACACTCATGGCCCCCTCACACCCAAGTTATCCACAGATAAGCCCACAGAAGACTAACACAGGCACTCTCTCCTCCTCACACACAGTGACACACATTTATAGGTACACAGAGACACACACAGATTAAATTCTCAGCCGCTCACCCATGCAGAAATACACACACTCGTATATAATGGCACATACAGATGTATGCAAACATGCCCTCTCAACCCAGTCTCTCATAAAGATATTTCTCCTTCCTTCTCTTATACTCATATTCATACCGGTTCAGAAACAGTCAAATGTCCATTGGTAGATAAGTTGAGAGGGTATCTGTTTTGGCAGACAGGAGTGGGTGAGTAGACAAGCAACTGGGAGAAGGGTGGTGGCTGAGTGAGAATGGGTGGGTAGATGATAGAGTGACTGAGTAGGAAGAAGGACAAGTGACCAACTATGATAAGATTCTAGAATATCATATTTTCCAAACTTTTGACTCTCGTTGTGGTTTTCCTTTGAATATTCTCCAAGTTTCATATCCCCCTTCTCTTTGGCAATCTTTAGCTCTCTCTGTCTCAGTCTCTCTTTGTGTGTGTGGTGTGTGTATTTTACTTTCCCATAACAAAAAGCTTACTCTAATACCAGGTTATATTTTATAACAACAAGACCCCTGATAGGTAAATGTAACTACATTTAAAAATTATTTGTAGGACTTCCCTGGTGGTCCAGGGATTAAGAATCCACCTGCCGGGCTTCCCTGGTGGCACAGTGGTTGAGAGTCCGCCTGCCGATGCAGAGGACACGGGTTCGTGCCCCAGGCCGGGAAGACCCCACATGCCGCGGAGCGGCTGGGCCCGTAAGCCATGGCCGCTGAGCCTGCGCGTCCGGAGCCTGTGCTCCGCAACGGGAGAGGCCACAGCAGTGAGAGGCCCGCGTACTGCAAAAAAAAAAAAAAAAAAAAAAGAATCCACCTGCCAATGCAGGGGACATGGGTTCAATCCCTGGTTGGGGAACTAAGATCCCACGTGTCGCGGGGCAACTAAGCCCGAGCCACAACTACTGAGCCCGTGTGCTCTAGAGCCTGCGCGCCACAACTAGAGAAGCCTACACGCCACAATGAAGAGCCCACGCACCACAAGGAAGAGCCGGCACGCAGCAATGAAAGATCCTGCATGCCACAGTGAGATCGCACGTGTCGCAACTAAGATCCAATGCAGCCAAAGAAAGAAAGAAAGAAAGAAAGATTTTAAAAAAAAGAAACAGACATTTCCAATATCTTAAAAAAAAGAATTATTTGTAGTAATGAATTTGTGGAAATGTAATGAGATAAAGAAAATGTACTTGTTTATTCCTTTCAGGAAATTCCTCTATTCCCCCTGGTTTTCATCAGCTATATTTTTGGCAGGCTGTGGGCATGGAAATGTGAAGCCATCACTCTCAAAGAGAATTACAATAATCACATCTGATTTATACAGATGTCACCATGGGGTTAGGCAGTTGGAAAATCCAGCAATCAAAATGGATAGGCACCTAAAATTAAGGACATGTCGTACTTTTGCTAACACTGTGGTTTTGAACATTATCAGTAGTTCACAGGAGATTTTTCTCCCCAGACTTCTAAGGTATTCATAATGGTAAGACAGCTTTATATCTTATGAGTATGGAAACAAGCTATAGATGCTGGTATACTTACTGCAAATCCATTACAAAGATTTAATTCACTTGGATTTCTTGAGCATATACTATGTGTGCTAGACACTAAGGAAGACATTGGAGAAATAAAAGACATTGTGCCTGGCCCCCAGGGGTATGTTGGAGCGGCCTTGTGGGATTTTAATTGAGCACTAAAGAATAGGTAGGATTCCTAAGCAGGCCAAGAGAACAGTATGAGTGAAAGTTAAGAGTCAGGAAAGAGAGTAGTATGTTTAGCAGACAGTTAGGTTAGACTGGACAGGTGAAGGTAACATGTTTGAGAGTGGCAGGAAGAAAAGACAGCTGGGCAAGCATGAGAACCAAGTTGTACAGAACTTGGAATATTGAGTTGAGTCACCAATAGAGAGTCACCCAAATTTGACCTCTTTTATAAAGCCACATTTATTAATACAATAATATCAGTCTTTTCTAAGGGGAGGAAGTCATGTGACAATGAAAACTCTAAAATGTGAAGCACTAGAAACGCAACACAGATCATGAACTAAGATATATATTGGAAGTAGTAAATGAAAAGTGATAGAGAAAATAGTTACTCTGATAGGCCTTACAACTGTAATAACTGTCATAAACACAATTATTCTTTCAAATTGAAGAACCACTGGTAGCCTTCTGAAGGATATTTAGGTAAACTGGACTATTAACTAAGGATAATAAACTATACTAGGTATCCCAAACCCTCTAGTCCATTTAGAGTACATGTTAAGATGACAGGCTGGCTTCTGGTTATTCTGACCTTTCATCTATAATGTAATGATCTGTTTATTCTTTACTGAACAAATAAATATTAGAGACCACTAATCCTAATCAGGGATTAGTAAAAAAAAAAAAGTGTAGTTATAAACGCCAACAACGAGTCTCCAGAACAAAAAAGTACAAACAAACACTGTATCAGTCACTGGCCAGAAAGTCAAAGCCCTTTCCCTACTCCTGTAGGACTCCCGTGCTCCTCTCAGGGCCAGGGGAGTATACTCAAGGCCATCTCCCCTATAGCTTCTGACAGCTGGCTTTCTCCTTTCTCCTTGGGGAAGAATCAAGCAGATTAAGGGGATAATCCTAAATGCTTTCCTAAATTAAAATTAACTCAAAGAAGTGAGGATATGTGACACTAAAAGTCAGACTTCCTCTCTGCTTAATGTGGAGAACTAATATCCTTTTATACTTGGCACCAAACCAAAGTGACTCCTACCCCACTCCATCCCCCTCTCACACAAGCAGCACCTCCCTCTCCCCCCTCAAAGCCCAAGATGTTCCAGACAACATAACAAACCACACGGTTGGGAATGATTCATATGTTTCCACTCTCCGTCCAAAAATGAGCAAAGAAGTTTCCACTTAATTTATAATCTGAATTTTCTGCACATTTCCTAAAAACTTAAAGGGGAACGATTCAAAACTTGGCCTCTCTTTCTCCAAAAATTACTGATTAGTTACAGAGTAAAGGATCTTTTGGTAAAATACTTTTGTGTTCCATCTATCCCTGGAGACAAGGACTATAGCTGCACGATGCCAAATATCTAATCAATCATCCAATGTTTTCATGTTTTCGGATGTTTTCAAAAAGCTGGTGCTCTGTAGATACAGGCTTATTCTATCCAGTCTTTTGTTATCTCAACAGTACATATGGATACAGATTTTTCTGTTTGGAATATTTCTCAAGGCCAATGCCTTATTATAGTTCCAACACCTGCAAATATTTGGCAAGAGATTGTTCTACCTCTCCATGTCCCCCACTCTTCCTGCACCCCGCCCCCAACTCTTGCCATTAAAAAACTCTAAGTTTATACTATGTCTTTTCCTTGACTCTGTTAACCGTTTATCTGTGACCCATGAAATGTGCAGTTGCTGGAGCATAAAAGTAAGTTTCAAATCACATTTCATAGGGAAAATTTAGGTCCAAAACAAAGTGACAGCAGGCTGCAATAGAAAGGTACTTAATTCAACTCAGCTCTAGAAGCTGAGTTCCAGTTCCAGTTCTGGGACTTTGACCAAATTGCTTAACCTCTCAAAGCCTCCATTTATACCACTTTAAGGCATAGGGCTTCAACTAGACCAAGTCCAAGGCCTACCATCTTAGGAGTCTAAGAATTGCAGCCACTAGATGACATGATACTATACATAGAGAATCCTAAAGACTCTACCAGAAAACTACTACAGCTAATCAATGAATTTGGTAAAGTAGCAGGATACAAAATTAATGCACAGAAATCTCTGGCATTCCGATACACTAATGGTGAAAAATCTGAAAGAGAAATTAAGGAAACACTCCCATTTTACGATTGCAACAAAAAGAATAAAATACCTAGGAATAAACCTACCTAAGGAGGTAAAAGACCTGCACTCAGAAAACTATAAGACACTGATGTAAGAAATCAAAGATGACACAAACAGATGGAGAGATATGCCATGTTCTTGGATTGGAAGAATCAACATTGTGAAAATGACTATACTACCCAAAGCAATCTACAGATTCAATGCAATCCCTACCAAACTACCAATGGCATTTTTCACAGAACTAGAACAAAAAATTTCACAATTTGTATGGAAACACAAAAGACCCTGAATAGCCAAAGCGATCTTGAGAAAGAAAAATGGAGCTGGAGGAATCAGGCTCCTGGATTTCAGACTATACTACAAAGCTACAGTAATGAAGACAGTATGGTACTGGCACAAAAACAGAAATATAGATCAATGGAACAGGATGGAAAGCCCAGAGATAAACCCACACACCTAGGGACAACTAATCTATGACAAAGGAGGCAAGGATATACAATGGAGAAAAGACAGGCTCTTCAATAAGTGGTGCTGGGAAAACTGGACAGGTACATTTAAAAGTATGAGATTAGAACACTCCCTAACACCATACACAAAAATAAACTCCAAATGGATTAAAGACCTAAATGTAAGGCCGGACACTATAAAACTCTTAGAGGGAAACATAGGAAGAGAACTCCATGACATAAATCACAGCAAGGTCCTTTTTGACCCACCTCCTAGAGAAATGGAAATAAAAACAAAAATAAACAAATGGGACCTAATGAAACTTCAAAGCTTTGGCACAGCAAAGGAAACCATAAACAAGACCAAAAGACAACACTCAGAATGGGAGAAAATATTTGCAGATGAAGCAACTGACAAAGGATTAATCTCCAAAATATATAAGCAGCTCATGCAGCTCAATATAAAAAAAAAAACAAACAACCCAATCCAAAAATGGGCAGAGACCTAAATAGACATTTCTCCAAAGAAGATATACAGATTGCCAACAAACACATGAAAGAATGCTCAACATCACTAATCATTAGAGAAATGCAAATCAAAGCTACAATGAGGTATCACCTCACACCAGTCAGAATGGCCATCATCAAAAAATCTACAAACAAATGCTGGAGAGGTTGTGGAGAAAAGGGAACCCTCTTGCACTGTTGGTAGGAATGTAAATTGATACAGTAACTATGGAGAACAGTATGGAGGTTCCTTAAAATCTAAAAATAGAACTATCATATGACCCAGCAATCCCACTACTGGGCATATACTGTGAGAAAACCATAATTCAAAAAGAGTCATGTACCACAATGTTCACTGCAGCTCTATTTACAATAGCCAAGACATGGAAGCAACCTAAGTGTCCATTGACAGATGAATGCATAAAGAAGATGTGGCACATATATACAGTGGAATATTACTCAGCCATAAAAAGAGACGAAACTGAGTTGTTTGTAGTGAGATGGATGGACCTAGAGTCTGTCATACAGAGTGAAGTAAGTCAGAAAGAGAAAAACAAATACTGTATGCTAACACATATATATGGAATCTAAAAAAAAATGGTTATGAAGAACCTAGGGGCAGGACAGGAATCAAGATGCAGATGTAGAGAACGGACTTGAGGACACGGGGAGGGGGAAGGGTAAGCTGGGATGAAGTGAGAGAGTGGCATGGACATATATACACTACCAAATGTAAAATAGATAGCTAGTGGGAAGCAGCTGCATAGCACAGGGAGACCAGCTCGGTGCTTTGTGACCACCTAGAGGGGTGGGATAGGGAGGGTAGGAGGGAGACGCAAGAGGGAGGGGATATGGGGATATATGTATATGTATAGCTGATTCACTTCGTTAAAAAGCAGAAACTAACACACCATTGTAAAGCAATTATACTCCAATAAAGATGTTAAAGAAATAAATAAAAATTAAAAATGAGAAAAAAAAAGAATTGCAGCCACTGAGATTGTTGCTCTCTGCAGTCTTGATATGAATGAGAATATCACCCTTAGTGAAATCAACAAACATTAAACTTTGTACAAATTTATAAATATTAAATGTAAATAAAAAATCAAAAACAGCACAAACCATTGTCAATGTCACTCTCAATATTGTTTTTTCAATAAATTACAGAAGGGAAAATGTATCCTATTCTGAGTATTACTACCCTCACCAACATCATAATTTTTACATATGTTACAATGACTTTTCCATAGCATGGCAAGAGGAAGATCTCCACTCTTTTATTGCCTTCCTTCCATCCCATCTGGGTCTTCCTTCCAGCTTGGCTTATATATCTAGGCCTGATTTTGGAGTGGTAATCTTATTATTCAGTTAAACATTTTATTTTTCTGGAATTTCTGTTAAGTAGCTTCTTAAGAGAAATCAAGCCACGTAGCAGACAGGCAATGGGACTAAAACAATTTTGCTGGATCTGACATTTGTTAACATCAACGTGAGGTAGTAGTGCTTTAAAAAAAATAGGCACTTAGACTTGCATATAAATACTATGCTGGCACAACAACTTCAGAAAACTCTGGCAACCGAACAGGAACTTCCCAGGCAGAGACTGCAAACAAGCACTTCAAAACCAACACTGGCACAAAATATGATACTGGATTAAATATTTATTGCCTTCAGTTTAAATTTTTAGTTCAGGTATTTGATTATCCCTCCTAACTTCGTGGTACACTGAAGTCCCTTTTTTGGCTGTTTGTTTTGTTTTGCTCTGTTTTTTAAGGCAGGTTTAGAATTAGCCCCCTCTTAAGGGCTTAGTGGCAATTTGTAGTGGCCAGTACCAAAACTTTGCTTATTTAGTGTACTGAGTGTGCAAACACATACACTACTGTCCTCCACAAAAACCTCTCACCTACATAGATACACTCAGACACCTCCACCCACACATACCGGAGACACACCCAACCTTCCCATAGCTATACGCATATATATGCAAATCAGCACATATGCTAATTGTAATACACCTACACGGGTACTCACATACTTAAAAGAAGAGGTAGAAAGATCACGGCAAAGATATATAGGGTACAATATATCACTGTCAGAGGAGAGAGGCTGCTGTTTCTCTGGCCGTACTATTAGTATGAGCCATAGGCTAATTCCCCCAGAACTGGCCAGAGGTGAACGAACGCAAACAGGTTTGTGCAACAGATGAAACAGGTTCCAGTGAGAGCCTGCAGGCGAGGAGGCTATTTGTCACGAGAAGAATTTGGAGTTAATTCACTTGTCATATAGAAAAAGTGACCTGGTTTATTAAGGAACTTGCTAACTGTATAACTGTGTATAAAGAGACAAAGTCGTGTAAGGGGTATCTCCCAGATCCCTTACCTTGAGCTTCTCAAACCGATCATTCAGGGACGCGACCTGATGGTCTCGGTGACGCCCCACCAGTTTGCATAAGGCACAGATCAATTGGTCATCAGATACACAATACATGTTCACTTTCTCATTCTCATGGTCCAGGCAGGTGATCCCTCGAAGATGTGTGTCCGGCACTGGTTCCACCAGGCGGTGGCTGGTGAAAGGTTTCTTATTGGGGTGCGTGGCCCGCAGGCAACGGTCACAGTAGGAGACCTCGCAGGTGATGCATGTTTTCACTGCATCCCTTGGCGGGTCCTGCTCACAAAACTGGCAAGCAATTCGCTCACTAGACATGGCGCTGCTGGGCCTGTAAGTCCTCTCCCGGCGACTCTCACTTGGGGAATTGGGTCCACTGACGGAAGCCTTCTGGAAGCGGTCAATAATGTTCTGCAGAGTCACATTCCTCTTGAGGCCGTCCAGGCCCCGGTGGTTCAGTGAGATAACATACCTGCACGTAGGACACTGGAAAGCAGTAATGGGTTCAACGGATTCACCAGAGCTGCAGCTCGAGACCAAGATGCGATGGGCACAGCTGAAGCAGAGGCTGTGAGCACAAGGGAGCAGAAGGGGGTCTTCAAACAACTCTAGGCAGATTGGACAGGTCAATTCAGACTCCAGTGTTTCCATCTTTAGTGAAAATAATCCTGCTGAGGCATTAAGAACCGCAGAGGCTGGGCTTTCACCTGCAAGGAACACGAAGCAAGAGTCATTAAGCATTTCCAAAGGAAACGTGGATGTAGCATAATTACACACTAACCAATGGAGGTTTTACAGGCTGGATTCCCCAGGGATGCTGAAGCAATAAGAAAGTGAGCTGGGAATTAATCAAAAAGCCATTCTCCCCCTTTAAACCTTGTTTTTGACAAATGCGTGGGTTTATTTTCCTGCACTAATAAACAGAAACTAGAGGCCATCTCTGAATCCCGGTTTACTGACTCACATTCCTGTTCCAACTCACCACACTGGTGCGGATCAGTCTCTCACACACCCTCTCCACTGACATCTCTTGTCCTGGACTATGATGCACCTGAGGCCCTGCCAAATTCTCAGTCTCCATTCTCCAATATTGTTCTCTATTTTACTTCCAGTTAAAATACAGAGGCTGCTCCTATTTCACATCTAGTGGAAGGAAAACAAGGCCATATTTGAAACTAACTCTCTAGTTCTTGAAATGATCCCATTCTCAGAGCCTGCATAAAAAGAGAAGAGAGAGCTTTAGAAAAATGTAGTTCTCAGCACAGGATAATAAGTTCTTCAGATGTGTGAACTTGAATTACTTCCTGTTACCACACATGGAAATTTCTGTTCCATCCTATTTCTAGTAAACTGAGTTACTAGAGACAAATAGGAAAAATATTAAAATATAAAAAGTATAAAATATATTTTGTTGGTTTAAAGTGTTAATCTTATTTATAGGAAAGAGAAAGGCATCTTTTGCTTTTGAATAACTTTTGTTCATCATCTCACTATCACCGGAGACTCTCATCAGGGCTTGAAAGTTTGATTCCGCCACTGGTATTTGTTCAGGTTTTGTCATCTGTCAGAGATATCTGCATAGCCCTCTCACAGGAAACTTAAATACTGAGTACAATTATACATTGTGCATAAGTACAATAGATGTATCCCTAAAAGCTGTTTCTAAATCAAACCTTTTAAGTGCACTTAACTAACTAGCTATTTAATGGAAATCTATAGGAAATTGGACTGTAAAAGTGAAGAATCTTTTTGTAAAATGGTCACTCTCAGTTGGTTTGATAAGTTTGATGTTTGTATAACCACTTTTTTTAAAAGTGAGGTGTGTGGTGTTCTTATTTTACAATTTACAAGAGCTTGGAAATTGTTGGCTAGTATTTTGTAGTTTATAACATCTATCAGCATTCACCTATAGAGATGAAAAAGTAAAACAATTAAAATGTACATATATCATAGAATCTTAGAATTGGAAGAGACTTTAGAGATGATAGATTCCAACTTCCACTCAAAGCAGGAATATTGCCTTTGGTAGTTCCATTGGTCAAATTCAACATGTCCATAAATGAACTTGCTATTCTTCCCTGCCCCCCAAAACAAAACACCTGCTCCTCTTCCAATTTTCCCTATCTGTTGAATGTCACCATCCAAGCCTAGAAACCTAGGAGTTCTCTCACTGAACATGTTTATCACTTCAACCACTTGGTGGCTTCCAGAACATTCTGTTTTATTTCATTTACACATCTGTGTCTCCAGCTAACCCTCCTTGCTCCTTGAGGGCATCAACTATTTCATATTTTTATTCATAGTACAGTGCCTCACACTCACAGAGTATTTAAAAATTGTTAAATGAAGGATCCCTTCAAGTAGAGGAAGTTAAAAAGGGGCCTAGCATTTATTGAGTACCTCCTGTATTCTGAGTGCCATGTTAAGAACTTTACACACAATATTTCATTAAATTCTATCAGGAAGGCTGTACGGAAGGTGCTAATACTATATGCATATTATGGTTGGGAAACTGGGGCTCAGTGTTATTAAGTAAATGAACCAGGAACACACACACCCAGAGCACTGGGGCAGTCTAATGCCAAGGCCTGTGCTCTTTCCCACACACCTTTATTTCAATCATCTCACCTCCTTCACTTGACAAATATCTTGACTATTTTACAAGAGGGCTTATAGACACCATGTTTCCACTTCTATTTGTGTCTCTCTGTGTCCCTCTGAGTTTCTCTGAATCTGCCTCTCACTCCTAGTCCCTTTCAGAATCATACCTCTTTCTTCTAGGCCCATCTCCACCTTACTCTGCATTTCTATTACTGCCTCTTCCAGAACTGCAGGTCTGCATTCCTCAGTGTCTGTGTTGGAAGCTACCTGGGAGAATCGAGTAAGGCCTCCTGCCAAAATTATAGTTGGTCAAGATGCATTGCTGATAGACCTGCCTCTGTGTTGTAACCTTTACAAAAACAATTAGAGTACCACAACTCTTCTAAATCTTAGGATCACGCCATATTAATTCTTCTGTACAGAGGAAAAGCTCTGTGAATTTTCCTGCAGTCCTAAAAGTTGTTCCTGACTACGTGAGACACTTGAACCTCACTATGAAACTAAGCTTAGGAAAGCATGCTATGGGTCAGGATTGCCTTGGATAAGGTCAAAATAGGATTTTTAACCAGGGATTCCTGAAACTTCTAGAAATGTTTAAAGGATGCTGTATGTATATCATATATACACTTTCACGGGGAGAGGGTTGTCCATAGCATTCAAAATGTTCTCAAAAGAGTCCTTGGCAGAAAAAAAGCCAAACATCAGTGCTTTAAAATAACTACCTTAACTGATTTCGGCTGTATAGAGAATAATATAAGATGGTTACACTCTGTTCCTTATGGTAAGTAACTTTTTCTATTATACTGTTTCTATTCTGTTTTATTTTACAATTTCGGGGAACTGAGTATTTTTGCAACTTCTCCAAACATCTGTTCATCTCATCTCTCATTTATGAGGCCACCTTGTTCTGGTCACTCCTAATATTTCAGCATCCTTTCAACCTATCTCCCATTTTCCCTACCTCCCTGATTACCTAAGCACATTTCCCCTTTAAATTTATTGTGCTTTTGCCATGTGCCAGGCACAACAACCCTCTAAAAGGCAGGTACTATTTTACAACAACAAAAAAGGTAATGTGTTCAGGGTCACACTTGTTTGCAAGTAGCAAAGTTAAGATTCAAAACCAGATAAAACTGAGAGTCCAAAAATAAACTCCTATATTTATGGTCAACTGACTTTTGATAAGGGTTCCAAAACCATCCAACAGGGAAATAATAATCTTTTTGACAAGTGGTTCTGGGATAACCGGATGCCCACATGCAAAAGGATGAAGTTACAGCCCTACCTCACACTATACATAAAAATTTACTCAAAATGGATCCACAATCTAAATGTAAGCACAGAAACTATAAAACTCTTAGAAGGAAACGTAAGTGTAAATCTTCATGAACTTAGGTTAAGCAAGGGTTTCTTAGATGACACCAAATGCACAAGTAACTGAAGAAAAAAAATAAATTGGACTTCATCAAAATTTAAAACTTCTGTACTATAAATGACACCATCAAAAAAGTGAAAAGACAACTCACAGAATAGGAAAAATATCTGCAGATCATACATGTGATACAGGTCAAGTATCTAGAAATACACAGAACTCTTACAGCTCAACAATAAAAAGGCAAAAAAATATTTTAAATGGCAAAGGATCTGAATAGACATTTCTCCAAAGAAGATATGCAAATGATCAGTAAGCATATGAAAATGTACTCAACATCATTGGCCATTAGGGAAATACAAATCAAAACCACATTGAGATACCACTTTACACTCACTAGGATACCTATAATATTACTTCACACACACTAGGATGGCCATAATTTAAAAACATAGCAAATGTCAGCCAGGATATAGAGAAATTGGGACCCTCATACATTGCTGGTGGGAATGTAAAATGATGCAGCTGCTTTGGGAAATAGTTTGGCAGTTCCTCAAAATGTTAAATGTAGAGTTACCATATGATCCAGAAGAACTGAAGATATGCTCACTCAAAAACTTGTACACAAATGTTCATAGCAGCATTATTCACAATAACCAAATGGTGGAAACAATCCAAATGTCCCTCAACTTATGAACAGATAAACAAATGTGGTATGTCCATACAACAGAATATAATTTAGCAAGAAAAAGGAATGAGGTACTGATACATGCTACGACATGGATAATCTTTGAAAACATTATGCTAAGTAAAAGAAGCTAGTCACAAAAGGTCACAGATTATATGATTCCCTTTATAGGAAATGCCCAGAATAGGCAAACCCATAAGAACAGAAAGTAGATTAGTGTTTGTCAAGGGCCTGGGTCGGGGGGCATGGGGGTAGAGGGAATGGAGAGTGGCTGCTAATGGTATGGGTTTTCTCTTGACGATGATGAAAATGTCTAGGATTTAGCAGTGATGATTGCACAGCTTTGTGAATATACTAAAACCCACTGAATTGTACACTTTAAAATGGTGAATATTATGGTATATGGATTTTACCTTAATTTTTAAAACAGATTCAAACCCACAATCCAGAGTGTGAACAAACACCTAACCACTATTCCATACTGTCAACTATGTAATTATGTACTATTTCTAAACTCTACTGAATTGCTTACTCCTTTCAATTGCTCTTCTAGGTTAGTGATTCCCTGTCTAGGTTTTGCAATACCTGGGACATCTCTAATGATCAATGGGTGTCAGAAAATTATCAGCTCCCAATTTTTTATTCATTTAAAAATGATAAGACTCCTAAAAAATATTTGACTCCTAGATCACAAAATACCTTTAGGAAGTACAGGAGGAAGTGGTAGGACAAAAAATAAAACAATGGCAGTGCTGCAACTTCAAAAAGCTTGTGAATCATTAATCTATGCAGAATTAGAGAATACACTAAGGATAAAGACAGGATGTAAACCTGGTAGAGTGTCACTGAATGACAGGCAATCATGAAGCTTTTGCCAGAAAACACAATGGTTTGCCATAAAAATGCACTGATGAAATGCCTAGGCGGGCAGACCAAATGCCATGTTAAGAAACAAATGCCCACATCCACATCCACTGATTTGTTCCCTTCCATATCATTTAGTTACTGCTGTGTAGTCAAATAAGGATGCTTATGTATTTGCCCTTGTTCTAGTATAAAACTGTTTCTGTATGGCTTATCGTCACCCTGCATCCCCCTTCAGGCTGAGACTCCTGAAAAAAAAGTTGATGA
Organism: Globicephala melas; assembly: GCF_963455315.2. NCBI lineage: Eukaryota > Metazoa > Chordata > Mammalia > Artiodactyla > Delphinidae > Globicephala > Globicephala melas. Next base: position 36,638,549 of record NC_083335.1, read on the forward strand.
GAATAAACTTTAAGAAGGTATCATTAAGACTGTGTGAGTAGATAGAAATACAAAGGAGGAGTTTTCAATGCAGACGATTAAAATAAAAATAATACATTCTGCACTTACAAAATGAAAGATTGATTTCAGCATTGCCCTTCAAATCCAAAATTCGGTTAACTCTGATCAGAGAGAGAAGTCATGATCTGCACTTGGCAGAATGCTATTATTTCAAGTGTTATTTGAACATAATTAAATGTCTACTTATTTCAACAGCTTATATTCCATCTAGTGTTCATCTTCCAGATCCACGGAACACGGGTCTGGGCTCTCATTACCTCCCTGAGGAGCCACAGTCTCCCTTTCTTCACAGAAAGACCATGAGTATAAAACCCAACCTGACCCCTGGGCTGTACAATGAGGATTCAGCTGGCTTGTAGAATTTACATTCTTCAGGATATTAACAGTAATGTCCCATGAGCTCTTCCTAAAAACACCAGAAACTGCCTCTCTGCCTTGGAGGATGAGCAAATGAGTCCTGGCTTAGTCTGATGTTCCCTTAACTGTAAAATGTCATTCAAGTTGGACTAGAATCACCAGACAATCTCTTTAACATGTGTTCCAGCTCTGACATCCTATTATTACAGAGCTCTTGCTATCTGTTACCACATAGGAAAGACACCTTGGATTACTGAAAACCAGCTCCTCAAGACACAAGTCTTATTTATTAGTGTGACTAGAAAGGCTGACAGGGCTTCCCTGGTGGCGCAGTGGTTGAGAATCCGCCTGCCGATGCAGGGGACACGGGTTTGTGCCCTGGTCCGGGAAGATCCCACGTGCCGCGGAGCGGCTGGGCCCCTGAGCCATGGCCGCTGAGCCTGTGCGTCCGGAGCCTGTGCTCCGCAACGGGAAAGGCCACAACAGTGAGAGGCCCGCATACCAAAAAATAAAAAGAAAAAGAAAAAGAAAAGAAAGGCTGACAAGAATGGGCATCATCATGAAAGGAACTGGAAATAAACAAAATGCATTACTTACCCTTGGCTAAGCCAAGGTGCCCAAGGACAGTGGCTGGTTTTGCCTGTTGTACTTCAAAGAAGATATAATGGGTGTTCCAGGGAACAACTAAAGGTGAGGAGAGTCCCATGGGAGTACAAACTAATGACAACACCTTTTGGAAGAAAAGGAAGACAACCAAATCCTAGAATACTATTAGTAGGAAAAGACCTCTTTAATTTCAGAAATGATCATTTGGGAACATAAAAGGCAACCAACGCATAGAATTCTCACCCTAAAAAGATAGACTGAAAATAGAAACCCAGAAAAAAGAGGCTAGGCGGTCAGTAAGCATAATTAATAATAACAGTCACCTTACATTTGTGTACCAGTTTTACACTTTTCAAATGGTTCCAAAGCCACTATCTCATTTGATCCTCACAACAGAGCCTGGTTGTCGTCCTAGCTCTAAACTGAATTAGCTGAGTGATCCCAGGTAAGACATTTAAACTGTTTGGGCCACAGCCTCCTCATCTGTCAAATGAAAAATACCTGCCCTACCCATCTCACAGGCTCTTGTGAGGATCAGATGAGAATAAAATAAAATTATTAGCTTGCTTTAAAAATACAGATATTCTCAACACACATTCACAGATGACAGATACAGAGCAAGTTATTAAGGAAATAGCACATGTTTGGAAATTCACCCCAAATGCATGGTTGACATAACGGAGGACAATTACACTCCCCCACAAGTTTTCCGGAGGGCCATGAGTCTTCTTGTGGTATTTATTATGCTCATATGTCTCCCCTGTTAAACTGGAGTCCCCCGCAAAGGGAAGAACTGTCTCTCTTCTTTTTTCTTAAGCTTTTATCACACACAGGGTGAGCTCAGGACTGGAGGTTGATTACAGACTGACAGCACCAGAGCCAGTTCCTGTCTAATAGGTTATTAAAGCCTACTTAATATTTTACAGTACATGGATTTAATGATTTTTTTTAATGACTTGAGACCTATACTTTTTTTTAAAGATGGTTTTGATGTGAACCATTTTTAAAGTCTTTATTGAATTTGTTGCAATGCTGCTTCTGTTCCATGTCTTGGCCTTTTGGCCCCAAGGCATGTGGGATCCCAGCTCCCCCACCAGGGATCCAACCCATACCCCCTGCATTGGAAGGCGAAGTTTCAACCAGGGAAGTTCCTTAATGATCTTTTTTTTTTAATAATTAGCTCCTAAATCCAGCCATTGGCTATTTTATACAATATAGTCATCATAAACATTAAAAGGAATATCACAATAGCAGAACTAAAAGTCCTAGATCTGCTACAAACACAATAGATTAATCTAAGTAACCAAGAAATAGATTTACCAAGGTAACACATGATAATTGTCACAAATCATTAAGTATAATTCATAACACCTTTATCTTAATGCCAATTACACTAGCAGTTTCCAGATTGGAGAACAAACTTAATTTACCTACTGCTACCAGCACAGCTTTCCATCTATTCTAGGACTGCTTTTCCCAATCTGTTACCCAATAAAATATTTGTAAATTTTTTAATGTTCAGTGCCCCCCCCCCCCAAAATGGGCAGTCATCTCTACTTCTACAGAATAAAACTGGCAATATATGTATGTAGGGCATGCTGTTGAGTGTTAGGCTGAGAGGACCCCAAGTTCAGGTCAGAGACAAGGGACAGAGAACAGAAGCCTATTTGAAATCAAGCTTCTACTCCCCTGGGAACCACATGGATCTTAGCAACACTGAACAAAGGGCTATAGACAAAGCGATGGAGGATTCTGGACCGTAAACCATTTTTCTATCTCTGGGCTGTATACATTCAGACATGTCACTGTCCTGCATTAGCACTGTCTACCATGCCCATACATTATACCCCTAACTTGGAAAACTGTAAATACCGGGATTTTCTGTTTCAGGAGGATTTTAGGTTATATAATGAATTTGTTATCAGATCTTCTGGTCTCTGTAAGAGGAAGATTCAGAGACTGGGGATGCTGTTCATCAACTAGAGGAGTCTGACCTGCAGGAAAGAGTCTGAGACAAAGCCCAAGGTCAGGCAGTCAGAGCTCTGCAGGGAGAAAAGAACCCAAGTAGAACAAGTCTTCCTAAGGATACTTTGCTAACCCACTTAGGCAGAACCAACACCCTTATTATGTATTCAGTTGAACCCAACACAGAGAAGGGAGTAGTGGATGTTGGCACATTACTCAAAATCCCTCCACCACCCATACTTTAACCATCTAGTAGTCTTAGCAGCTTACAGGATTTCTAAGGGCAATGCAGGAGCTGGGAGACTGTCAAAAAGAATATGTCTGGCTGTGATCATGGAGAAGGGGAAGATGGAAAAAGAGAAACTGTAGAAAGAGCCACAAACCTCCAGTGCCCACAGAAGACTCTTAGCAGAGTTTTAATTCATGAAAATGGAGACAGAAACATATATTGATCCTTGGAAGAGAAGGGAAATAAAAAGAGGGCTAGCAGCCCGTACAGAGGGGATCATTGGAGTTGGAACTTCTTGTCTCAACACCACTCATCTGGTCTTCTCACATGTTAGCATGATCCAACACACTGGTTGAGAAACACTTTTCTAGTCTATTTTTCACACTGCTCAGTGATGAACACAATGTTTGTTGAGAGACCTGAAATACAGACATTAGCACAACACCACCTTGGTACCCAAATTTCATTCATCAAAAAGTGAACAACTGTGAACTCTCCTGAACTGTCGTATATCCGGTATCAACATGTTACATGTCATATCTTGGTGATGCAATGCTCTAAGTCAAGGCACTCAGCCTAAGTAAGGAGGTGCTTCACAAACACAGTACCACATGTTCCCCTTTTGCACAGAAGAGAAGACCACAAACTTAATGCTAACTGGAAATGGAACACCCCCTGGCCTCCACTAGCAGCAGAGGACCATGGCCTAACAGCTAGGGACTTACCAAGACCCACAGAGACTGAATGACACACACACACAAGGCCAAGCAGGTACCTCTGAGAACAGCCATTTGAGACACGTTCTGTGCCTCCGCCCTGTCTTCACCTCCTTTTTAGGGCTGTCTGTCCCTGTTGGGAAAGAGAGAACCTGAGTACTAAGGGACAGAGTCAAGGGAGGACATTCTCTCCTCTTCACCAAGTAGCAAAGACATACTCCTTCTGCAGTTTCCTTCTCAACTGTCATGGTGTCAGCAGATTTCATGGGAGGAGGGATGAGGGAATGGACAGGCTCACTACCCACAGCAATTTTTGGACGCTATTATGAGACTCCACTGGCACTGCTTTAGGATATACAAGTTTGAGCAAGTTGCCCTGCACTTAGAGGAGGGATTAACTAAACCAATTTCACCTAAATCAGTTTGCACTGTTCAGATGATATGTTCATGAAGCAAGCAAGTCATTCTGATTTGCGGCAGTACTTCCCCGGGGGGTGGCCTTGCAAGGTACAACATGCTAGATGAGGAGTCTAGTAGTCACGAAAGTGAATGGGAGGGAAACAATTGCTCCTTCATGTCCCTATAGCCTCTACCCCAGCCCTGCACAGCCCCTCCCTGGCCTAATCCCGGAGCTGCAAGTAAGGAGGTAGGCCTTAAACAAGCAGGAGGCCAAGATACAAGGCCAAGGCTGCGGCCTTAGACCAGTCAACAGAGGATTCTGCACGCTGTAGGTGCTTTTAATAAATATTATTGACTCACCACTGCTAGATGCTAATCATGCTCAGGTAGCCATGACTAAAATTATTTATGCCACTTTTCAGTAGAAATTAACTATCTGACCCCATATGGGCTAAAAATTAGTGAGGTTATGTTTTCAAATGAGTCTGACTCAGATTGTCAGGTTGGAGTACATTAGATATGATTCAAGCCTTAGTGTAAAATAATCGCCAATTACTCTGTATGCCTACTTTTATGTATGTTTTCATTCAGTTGCATGTGCACGAGAGTAAAAAAAAAAGAAACAGACTTAGGACCAAAGTAGAGTGATATATTTGCCTCCCAAGGGGATTAATAATGGCAAGTGAGGGTTCCCAGTAAACTAGGGTTGCTACTTACACCCAATCTATTACCCCAATAAAAGGTAAATGAAGAACTTTCTTCGAAAAGTATAGTGCTGAGAGTTTATAGAACCCTTTCATCTTCAAAGGGCCATGCCAAGACTCACAATAGCCAGTACACAATATGATGCCTTTCATACAAGTGAAAGGTCACAGGAATGTCCTAAGGCCACAAAGCCAATGCAACATCAGATTTGGGAATGAACTCTCTGATCTTCTTGGCTCCTAGACTTGTATTTCAAGCACATAAATCAAGGTGTGAGGAACAATCAGGAGAAATCTAATTTACATTATATATCTGCATTAAGTTAATTGATTGGGCAGGAATACAGAAAAATAGCAAAGACTCTTCCCCCACCCAGGGCAGTGATCAGTGGAGAGAAGTGAAAAGGGGCATGTGAGGGTTAGGGGTAACCAGCCCGGGTAGAGTACAGAGGGAGTCTCCCTATTCAGCATTTCCCTTCTTTTGGACCATTGCCAGAGAACCGATTAGAGTACTGGGAGGGAACAGAATGGGGTTAAAGGCAGACCTCTTGGCCCAATTTGAGAATCTGAAGAATCAACTCACACACAGTAGTACTTGTCTATTTACATAGCCTCTAATATATTCCTTTATAAGGGCTCCTCTTCACAAACAACCATCACCATGCACCCTCCCCACACTCAGAAACCCTCAAAAAGGCAAAGTGGTTCACAAGCCAGAGGCTGCATGGCTGGGAGGCTGGGAGTGCACAGATTGATGGGGAGGAGTCCAGGGGACGGGTGGTTGGTGAGAGATTCGGGTGGGCAGGTAGATGTGTGACGACCACGCAGGAAGAAGGCGAGTGAGCGTGAAGGCGGGTAGGGGAGTGTGGAAGAGAGAAAGTGAAGAACCTAAGGACCCCAGGATCCCAATTTCCTGCTCCGAGAAGAAACACCTCCAAGAAATGCGCTGCATACGAAATGCTAAGTAACCTAATCCTTATCACCGAAAATGTTTCTGTAAATCTACTCCGCCGTTATTTACTTAATTCTTACGAGCCAGGAATGGAAAAACCCCACCTCTCCCGGGTTCAGTCGCAGCCTGTCCTGGGCACCTATAAGTTTTCCCTCTCCCCCACTGAGCTGCTTTCACAGCTAGGCCAGAAATAAGGAACCACCCAGACGGAGACTCGAGGATCGCTCCTCCGGCAGCAAAGGGATTAAGTTTCGCCGGGCCTTCCTGCGGGCAGGCTGTCCGCAGCAACCGGCTGCCGCAGCAGCCACCGCCGGGCGGCCGAGGGGCGCCGCCCGGGCCGAGGAGGCTGCCGGCCGCGGGAGCGTGGGAAGGCGGCGGTGCCCTTTCCCAGACTAGCACCCAGGCTCCAGGAGAGCCGCTCGAGGGGCCGCACCCGGCCCCACCGGGCTGCGCGGGAGGCCGTGGACCCGCCCCCGCCCCGCATCGCAGAGTGCAAACTCCGTCCCAGGAGGGCAGCGACGGGTGCCCGGGCCCCAGCGGCGCAACGGGAAGCCAGGGCCGGGCCGGGGCGCCCTCCGTCGCCGCCGCCACCTCGAGCCTCGCGGGCCCCGTCATCACGCCCCGCCGAGCCCCGGAGCAGCCTTCTGCCCGCGCCGGGCCCCGGCCGCACCTGAGACGCGGCCCGAGCCGGGGCCGAGCCCTGCGCCTGCGGTGGCGCTCGGCCCCCAGGGCCGCGGCGAGGGGGCGCGTTTTACCCAGAGCATTCCCGGCTGCCGGCCATGTCCTCGGCGCGCCCGAGGGCGCCGGGTGCTCGCCTGCCTCCTGCGCGAACTGGCTCGGGCTCCGGCGCGAGCTCCCCGGCCGCCGCCGCCGCCGCTGCCGCCGTTGCCGTCGCCGCTCTAGGCCGCCGCCCGCCTTCGCCGCCGCCGCCGCGCAGCAGCCGGGATCTGCCCGCCCGCGCGCCCCGCCGGGGACAGCACGGCGGCCGCCAAGCTACCGCGGCTGGGTCTCCCGAGCCAAACTTAGAGTTTTCGCTCCTCAGTCCAGGGGCAGCACCATGACACCGCGGCAGCACCACACTGTCATTTCCGCCGCCGCAGAAGGAGGGGAAAAAAAGGCAATCCTGACGAAAAGGGGGATGGGGTGGGGGCGAACCGGGCTGGGACTGCCGCCCCGAGGGAGCTCTGGGAAGGGCCCGGCAGCACGGTGCTCGGCCACCTTCCCCGGCTCACCTTCCGCCGCCCCCGCCGCTCCCAGCTCCCCCTGCCCCTCCTCTGGAGGCGCGTTTACATGTTTTCTCCCCTGGCAGGAGTGACCGGAGAAACCTGAGCGAGCAAAGGCAGCGGGTGGGTGGGGTTCGGGCTACTACTGTACCTACCAGCTGATTCCAGCAGCCTTTTCTCCAGCGCCCTGTCATCTTGAAGGAAGACACACGGAGAGGGGCCCGAACGGGTGTGTGTGAGAGTGTGTGTGTGTGTGTGTGTGTGTGTGTGTGTGTGTGTGTGTGTGTAAGTAAGAGAGAGAGAGCGAGAGCAGAATGTGTGTGAAATGCAGAAGGAAGGCTCTGGCCAAACTCTTCTCCCAGCCGCCAAGCCCCTGGTCCCACAAACCCCCAGATTAGAACAACGAAAAGGCGGTTGCAACCGGCAGTGAGAAAAGAGTGCCTAGGTCCACCGCACAGGTCCTCGGGCGAAGCTGCTCTATGCAAAGTTAACTACAGAGTAAAACAAAAATAGTGGAGGAGACAGAAAAGGGCAGACAATTGAAGGAAACCCAACCCCTCTTTCTTTTTACAAAGGGAGAATGGCTGTGTTTTATTGGCCTTGGGCAGAAGTTGTGGGGATGGATTAAAGCCACCAAAATTTAAAAACAAAACAAAAAAAAATGGGAGAGAGAATACGGCTTCATTTACACATTCAAATCCTTGATGGACAAGAGGGTCGTTAATAAGAGGACAATGGGACAGATGCCAGCCATACAGGTATTCAATGTCCCTAATAAGCTAATTGGTCCATCTGGAACCCAGAAGCGCTCATTGGTCTGGAGTAAGCCCTTGGGCTGACCTGTCATTGTCTCAGAGACCACTGCCCCACTCACGAGGAGGGTGGGAGAGAGAAGGAGGAGGCCCCAGAGGAGATTCTGGAAGGGGAGAAAAAGGGGAGATGAAAGGGAAAGAAGTGAGAAAATGGGAGGAAACAACCCCCTCTCACACAGGCCTGGCATTACCTTCCATGGGAATGATTCCAGAAAAATTAAGGTAATTCTGGGTGTATCCCATCAGAGAACCAATAGTAATTAGCCAACACCCCTGTAAAACAATGTGCTAGGACTTCCCTGGTGGTGCAGTGGTTAAGAATCTGCCTGACAATGCAGGAGACAAGGGGTTCGAGCCCTGGTCCGGGAAGATCTCACATGCCGCGGAGCAACTAAGTCTGTGCGCCACAACTACTGAGCCTGCACTCTAGAGCCCGCGAGCCTGTGCTCGGCAACAAGAGAAGCCACGGCAATGAGAAGCCTGCGTACCACAACGAAGACCCAAGGCAGCCAAAAATAAATAAATAAATTTATTTAAAAACAAAACAAAACAATGTGCTAGAGAGTACTGAGGTGGAAAGGAAGGCAAAAATCACAACCAAGCTATCCTGATGAAAGTCTGGCCCTGAGAGAAGTAAAAGAGTCACACCAAAAGCACAGGCGAAATAGACAAGTGGGACTACATCGAACTTAATTTCTGTGCAACAGGAGAATCAACAGTGAAAAGTCAAGAAAGGAGAGAAAATATTTGCAAACCATGTATCTGATAAGGGGTTAATATGTAAAGAACCCCTACAACCCAATAACAAAATAAATAACACGATTAAAAAATGGGCAAAGGGGCTTCCCTGGTGGTGCAGTGGTTGAGAGTCCGCCTGCCGATGCAGGGGCCACGAGTTCGTGCCCCGGTCCGGGAAGATCCCACATGCCGCGGAGTGGCTGGGCCCGTGAGCCATGGCCACTGAGCCTGCGCGTCGGGAGCCTGTGCTCCGCAAAGGGAGAGGCCACAGCAGTGAGAGGCTCGCATACCGCTATAAATAAATAAATAAATAAAATTTAAAAATGGGCAAAGGACTTGAATAGACATTTCTCCAAAGAAGATATACAAATGGCTAACAAGCATATGAAAAGATGCTCAACATCACTATTCATCAGGGAAATGCAAACTAAAACCACAATAAGATATCATCTCACACCTGTTAGTCTGACCAGTATTAAAAAAACAAAAAACAAAATAGTAAGTGTTGGTGAGGATGTGGAGAAATTGGAACACTGTACACAGTTGGTGGGAATGTAAAATGGTGCAACTGCTATGGAAAACAGTAAGGAGGTTCCTCAAAAAATTAAAAATAGAACTACCATATGATACAGCGATCCCACTTCTGGAAATATATATGAAAGAATTGAAAGCAGACCCTCAAAGAGATATTTGCACCCCCATGTTCATTGCAGCATTATTCACAATAACAAGAATTAAAAGCAACCTAAATATCCATGGAGAGATGAATGGATAAAGAAAATGTGGCATATACATTCAGCGTATATGCACTGAATATGGCATATACATTCTGCCTTAGAAAAGAGGGAAATCCTATCATATGCTATGACATGGATGAACCTTGAGGATAAATATGCTAAGTGAAATAAGCCAGTCACAGAAGGACGAATATTGTATGATGCCACTTATAGGACGTACCAAAAGTAGTCAAACTCATAGAAACAGAAAGCAGAATGGTGCACGCTAGGGGCTGGAGGGAAGGGGAGGGAAGGAGTTGTTTTGTGGATGTAGAGTTTCAGTCATGCAGGACTGGGGTGAGGGGCTCTGGGGAATCTGTTGCACGACAATGTGCATGTGGGTGACAATATGGTATTGTACACTTGGAAATTGTTAGGAGGGTGAATTTTATGTTATATGCTTTTTGCCACAATAAAAAATTAATTAAAAAAAATTGAGTCAGAAATAAAATGATCCTAGCATAACAGAAGTGTATGTATAAGAATTATATATATATGTATTATATATATTTATATATCGCAGATATTAAGTGAAAAGAGCAAGCTGTGTATGATTTGCTACTACTATGTAAAAAAGGGGGGAAGGTATATGTCTGTCCATGTGTGCTTGTATGCGCACAGACTCTTCAGTAAAGATACCTAAGAAACTGATTACCTGGTTCCCTGGGAGTCAAGCATAGGAGAAGAGGTATTTAACATTGTATTTGCCCTTTTGTATTGTTTGAATTTTTTTATAATGTTTGTGTATTACCTTTTCAAAAACAATTTTGCAAGAAAGAGGAGCATAGAGACAGAAAATAGAATAGAGGTTACCAGGGATTGAGGGGAGGGGAGAATGAGGGCATACTCTTTAATGGTTACAGAGTTTTTATTTTGGATGATGGAAAAAGTTCTGGAATTGAATAGTGGTGATGGTTAAACAACATTGTGAATGTACTTAATACCACTGAATTGTACATTCAAAATTGGTTAAAATGGTAAATTTTACGTTATGTACATTTTACCACAATAAAACAAATTTTAAAAAGAACAAGGAGGTATACAGAACAGGTAGAGCTTGTTGTATTTGTGTAAGAAAATAGATGTATGTATATGCCAGTAAATGCATAGAAAGTAACCTGGAAGCACAGTGTAAAATAGTGTGAGCCTAGAATTGTGGTGGATGTTGAGGGGATCGTTCAGGTTTTATTTTCAAGGTGGTTTTTAAAAAATATATTTATTTATTTATTTGGCTGTGCTGGGTCTTAGTTGCTGCACGTGGGATCTTTAGTTGCGGCATGCGAACTCTTAGTTGCCGCCTATGGGATCTGGTTCCCTGACCAGGAATCGAACCCAGGCCCCCTGCATTGGGAGCACGGAGTCTTAGCCACGGGACCACCAGGGAAGTCCCCAGGTTTGATTCTATGTATGTTATAACTGTTTGAATATTCTACAATGAGAATTTCTTTTGTAGTTAATTTTTTTTTAAGATATGTCTCCAAAAATCCCAAAGTTGAGTCAGAAGTCAATTGACGCCTGAGAATTCCTTAACCTCACTTGATATGATCCCTACAGAGAGCTGGAGAATTTTCTAAAATGTTAAGAAATGACCACTTTCATCATAGACACACCGGAAACAAGCTAGCTGGCTCTTGGCAGAACTGTCACTTAAAGGAGACTTGCTTTTAATGGCTTTTATTGTCCTTTAGAAACCACCCTTTCCTTTACTTTTTAGCAGTCTCCCCTCCGCCTGAGCTTCCAGTGCTTTCAAGCTATTCCCTGGCTTACCAGAGCTCTATACAGAGTGCCCCAAACCCATCTTCCCTCCCCGAGCAGCAGCCCATATTCTGGACCTTTCCTTTTCCTTCCTCAAAACTTAACACTGCTTCTGGGTTCCTTTCACAAAGGACCTTACTGATTAAGGATTTCAATCAACTAATTTGAACTAAATGTTAATAACTTCATTTGTCTCTGTAGATAATGTTTTAATTTTAACAGAGGGCTTCAATGTATTAACTCAAAGCAATGACGAATAGCGTGGGTGGATGGGGATGGGGTAGGGAGATTTTGCTAATCACATCACATAAGCAGCTGCTTTGAAAATATCCCCACTTTCAGTAGCTTTATGCAAATTATCGCTGTAAATGTATTAAAGTAAATGTTTTGTATTTGGCAGGAGATGCAAAATCAGCTGGGAGTATGGGGTGAAATTATTTGTTTATAATTATTTAATGGTTACCTTTGTATATAACATGTGTTGATCCTATTAGCAGAGTAAATCAGGCCCATGGCAAAAAAAAAAAGACGATTGACAGATTCAGCTTGAGGTGTTTAATTGAATTAATCTGAAGCAGACTCAGGACACCAGAGTCCGAGAGTATGAAAGGGACAGCTCATGGGCTCTTTTTTTCTAACTACAAATAGGGGGGCGGGGTAGGCAGGGGAACGCTCCAGATACTTTCTACAGAGAGAAGCACAGAACCCAGTCTGTTTCAGAAGGAAAAAAATCACAGAAGGGAGATTTTGTTGCACAAGAGCATTGTTGCTTCTGCAGAAGGGAACCTTCATGCTGCTCTCAAAAGAAGCAGCTAGTTGTCTGAAATCCAGAGGTTGACTGAAGTCTTTTCTAACCAGGGGGCTCTTAACAGGATGGTGAAAAGTACTTTGGCACGGGCTCATCAATAAGACATTGTTCTAAAACCAGTTGTGAACAGGCCATGTTCAAAATAAATACATTCCCAGTATGAAGAAATGGCATGCTCCTGGTATTTCTTATTCACTTTTGATCTATATTTTGGTATTGCTTTCATTAATTTTGTAATTTATCTGAATTATTGTGTTTGTTACAATGAACGCATCTGTTTGAAATCTATAGTACATTGGTAAATATTTCCCTAGAGCTTTCTTTTTTTTTTTAGAGCTTTCTTTTTTAAAGTTTTCTTTTTTAAAAATTTATTTTATTTATTTATTTTTGGCTGCGTTGGGTCTTCGTTGCTGCGCGTGGGCTTTCTCTACTTGCGGTGAGCAGGGGCTCCTCTTCGTTGCCGTGCGTGGGCTTCTCACTGCGGTGGCTTCTCTTGTTGCGGAGCACGGGCTCTAGGCACGCAGGCTTCAGTAGGTGTGACACATGGGCTCAGTAGTTGTGGCTCACGGGCTTCCTAGAGCTTTAATCTTTAGGGCCAAGCCTAAACCTTCTGGCTCACCGTGACTTCCTAACCAGCGCACCGGGTCACTTAGGGTCTAGTTTCTGTGACTTCACATCCTCCAGGTTTTTCTCCCATCTCACTGCCTCTTCCTCGGGATCTGTTGCTTCCTCCTCCTGCTCTTCAACCTCTAAAGGTTGGTGTGAGCCAAGCCTTGGTCCTTGGCTGTCTTCTCCACCTACAGCTACACTTCCTAGGTGACCTCTTCTAGTCCCGTGATTTAAGTACAATCCCCACTTTAGCTCTTCAGCTCAGACCTCTCCCCTGAGTCCAGACTTACATCTCCACCTGACTATTTCACATCTCCACCTGGATGCCTCACGGACAGCGCTAACTTAATGTGACCAAAAGAGACCTATCGATTTCTAGTCCTCCCCATCTCAGCAAATGGCACCCCACCCAACTGCTTAAACCAGATACTGGGATGTCATCCTTGATGCTCTCCCCTCCACAACACCCAATGTTCAATCCATCAAGTTTTAATTTGGGTCTCCCCTCTTCTACTTTTGCCCTCTTGCAATCAGTACTGCAATCAAAGTGATCTTTTAAAAATGGAAATCTGACCATTTTACTTTCTCCTCTCATGGCCATTAGAGTAAAATGCAAATTTCTTGACATGGTCTATAAGACTTGGCATTAGCTGGCCCCTGTCTACCTCTCCCACTCCATCCACTCTCACCCTTGCTCACTACAATCCAAACACACTAGCCTTCCGACACCCCTTGAACCACAAACTCTTGGCCATCCCCAAAACTTTGCAAGTTCTCTCCCTCTGCTGGAGTGCTCTTCCTTCCACTCTTCACATAGCTGTTCTAGTTCCTTCTTTCAGGTTATGCATCACATACTCGGAGAAGCCTTCCCTGGCTACCCCATCTAAAGTTACCCCTTCACATTACTCTCTGATATAACACCCTTCAGGGCACTTATCAGTAGCTAAAATTATCATATGTGTTTATTATATGTTCCCCGCCATGCACACGCGCATGCACGCATATATATTCCACGAGAACGAGAACCTTGTCTGTCTCCATCACTGGTGTATCTCCAACACCTAGAACAGGACCTAGCTCATAGTAGGTGCTAATATTTGCCGGATGGATGGCAAGAATCAGGAAAGAGTACAGTCCAGAGATAACTTTAATCACACTGATACAGATTTACCCCAACTTTCAATCTGCAATGAGAATATCACATGAAAAGGATCTTTTGGCAGAAATTTATAGCAGATTCACGCAGGGAGGCCAGATACATTTCTCAGTGCCTCAACTGCCTAAAAGCCAGAGATTTTCAAACTGACCCAAGAAACACTAGTGTCCCTTGGGGTACTAACTGGTGTTCTAAGAAAAATGAATTTGATCAAGTAAGTTTAGGAAATGTTGCACACTGAATCTCTCTCTCAGAGACTCACAGCACACATTAGCATATTAAGGCTTTAAGAAGTCCTGCCAGAAATAAAACCTATTTTAGCTTTGCTTAGCATTTACCGTATATATTTGACCGTGGAACTTTCATGTTCTACTCACTTATTAATATCTCACAGGATACTAGCATCTCTCAAAATACAGTTTTGGAAATACTGTCACAGATATAGACAAGTATAGATATGTATAGACAAACATATAGATATGTATATCTATAAATATATATATAATGGATATTAATCAGAGTTAACTTAAGATCCATGACAATAAATTCCAAGTCAAAAATATCAGTGAAATGAAGTTCAATGGGATTCAAGTTTAAAATAAAGCTGTGGTTGGAGATAGTGCTTACTGTTAGTATCGACTGGCCTGCGATATGTTAAGAGTGCTGCTCTAAATAAGTTCAAATCTTCTGGCCCAGATGAATTACTCCCTAGGCAATGAGAACCTGCAAGTACAATCGATGAACCACGGTTAGTGATCCTTGGAAAATCGTACACAAGGGAGAAGTACCAGTATCAGATCCTCAAAGACTGGAGATGAATGGCTTTCAAAAGGGGAAGGAAGGTGGATTCTGCAAACTACAGACCAGTGTGGACTTAATGTGGGTCTGAGGCAAGATTCATTATCATTCATTCCTCTTACCCATTCCAGTACTTCTTTCTGTTCCTTGAGCTCTCCAAGCTCATACCTGCCTAGGGCCTTTGCATTTGCTATTCCTTCTGCCTAGAGCAGGGGTGGGCAAACTTCTCTAAGGAGCCAAACAGTAAATATTTTTGGCTTTTGGGCCATATGGTCTCTGTCGCAACTACTCATCTCTGAGCAAAAGCAGCCACAGATAATATGTAAAGAATCAAACTTTATTTACAAAAACAGGCTATGGACCGGATTTGGCCCAAGGGCCATAGTTGGTCTACCTGGAGTGTACTTTGCCAGGATTGTTACACAGCTAATTCCTCTTTGTTCAGAATTCAACTCAAACATCCTTGTCTTAGAGTAAGACAATCCAATCTAAAGTAACTATGCATTTACTTGCTTTCAAATCTATTTTAATTATTTCCATTGCACTAATGCATATTTTCTTATTTATTGGCTTGTCCCCATGCCCCCATACACAGCAGAAAAACTAGCATTTATTGAGCTCTTATGCGCCTGACACTGTTCAAAGCATTTTACGTGTATTAGCTCTTTTAACCTTAATAATAACTTCCCGGCAATAATCCTTAGTCTCCCCATTTTACAGACGAAGAAACTAGGGCTGTGAGATTAAGTAATTTATCCATACTCATATAGTTTAGCAGGTGGTGATTCCAGGATTTAGACCCAGGCTCATAAGCATTATGCTATTGTGATATTGTGATTTATAATAAGAAATATATACTTGAATTTTGTTCCTGTTCCTGGCACAGAGCTCCTAAAACTCTTGGAATTTCCTAAGTGATGAGAGTGGGAAATGTGTTTTTGTTATGTTAATGAGGTGAATTTTGGACCACACCCAAGGTAGGATGCTGGTTGTCAGGGGACCTCCAGGGAGAGGAGGGGCTGGAGGTTGAGTCAATAGCCAATGGCCAATGATTTAATCAGTGATGCCTGTGTAATGAGGCCTCCATAAAAATCCAAAAGGACAGGGTTCGGAGAGCTTCCAGGTTGATGAACACATGTTGATGCTGGGAGATTGGGTACTCAGAAAGGGCTTGGAAATTCGGTGTCCCTTCCCATATACCTTGCCTATGCATCTCTTCCATCTGGCTGTTCCTAAAATTATATCTTTTAATAATAAACTGGTAGTCTAGTAAGTAAAATGTTTCTCTGAGTTCTGTGAGCCGCACTAGCAAATTAACTGAACTCAAGGAGGGGGTCGTTGGAACCTCAAATCTATAGCCAGTGGATCAGAAGCCCAGGCAACAATCTGATCTTGTGATTGGCATTTAAAGGTGTGGGGGTCTTATAGGACTGAGCCCTTAACCTGTGTGTTCTAACATTTATGTCCAGGTGGATAGTGTCAGAATTGAGTTGAATTGTAGGACACTCGGCTGGTGTGGGAAAATCGCTTGGTGGTATGGGGACAACCCCTGACACTCATCGGAATTGGAGTCAGAATCATAGCTATAGTGTATCTCAGTTACAAGCTCCACAAGAGAAGGGATTTTTTTCTGTCTAGTCTACTAATGATGAGCCTAGAACACAGCCTAGTGCAATGCCTGGCATAAGTTAAATGCTCAATAAATATATGTCCATTTAATAAAAATTCTAGAATGCTCAGATTATTAAAGGGAGATGTTTTCACTAAGAATAAGTCAAATTAACCTGATTTCCTTCTTTGATGAGGCTAATTGTTAGGAAGAATAAGCAAATGGAATCTTGGATTTCTTTGGATTTTAGCAAAGCATTAAATAAGTTCTTTCCTGGAATCCCTATTTTACTAGACCTTTCAGTGTCGTTTAACACTGCTGCTCATTTCTTTCTTTTTTGTGGTTTCCATGACACCACACTCTCCTTGTTCCCTTCACACCTCTATGACTATTCTTGCTTTTTCTTTCATGTGATCCCCCTCCTCCATCAACCCGTAGGTGTTGACCAGGATTTCATCCTGGGTCCTTGGTTCCTCCCACTTTCCAAATTCTCCCAGATGGTCCCATCCATCCTCATTGTTTTCATTTTTACCTTTGCTCTGATGACACCTAAATGTATAACTCCAGGCCAGAACTTTACTCCAAGTCTGAAAAATCCTGCAGGTACCTCAACTTGAACATGTCCAAAACCAAACTCAGTATCTCCTCCCCAGATCTATTTTTGTTCTTATATTCCCTGTCTCAACTGATGGCATCACCCAGTCCCTCCCACACCAGAAACCTGAAAGTCAGTTCTGCCTCCTCACTTCCTCTCACTCCCCCCATAGCTAAATCCTGACCCAATCTTTTTTTTTTAATATTTACTTATTTATTTATTTAGGCTGGGCTGGGTCTTGGTTGCAGCATGCAGGATCTTCTTTGCGGCATGTGGGATCTTTAGTTGTGGCATGCGGCTCTTAGTTGCAGCATGTGGACTTCTTAGTTGTGGCATGTGGACTCTTTGTTGTGGCATGCATGCGGGATCTAGTTCCCTGACCAGGGATCAAACCCAGGCCCCCTGCATTGGGAGCATGGAGTCTTACCCACTGGACCACCAGGGAAGTCCCCCCCAGCCAATCTCGATAATTTTCCTTCTCAAATATTTCTCACCTCATCACACACCTAGTAACTGTAACCAACTCTTAGTTGATCTCCCTGCCTCCAGTTTTGACCCTGTCCAACCCTTCGCACAGCCACCAGAATGAGCTTTTGAAATTGCAGATATGATCATGTAACACATCATTACCTGCAAGATGGAATCCAAGCTACGTCAGGGCCATAGAAATCTCAAACTTGCCAGCTTCATCTCCCACGCTACTGCCTCGCTCACAGCTAATGTCTCAACAATACCAAACTGCTTGCAACCTTGCAATTCTCCAAACACTTCTATGACTTTGCTCATGCTGCAGCCTCTGCTTTGATGCCCATCCTCTCTACTTCTCACTCCCCCTTTGCCTGGCAGACTTCTTCTCATTCTCTCAGACTCAGCCCCGGCATCATTTCCTAAAAGAAGGCTTCTTTAACATGTCCCATCCTGGGCTGGGTTAGATTTTCCTCTTCTGTGCTTCCAAAGCATCCTGCTTCTATCCCAGCACTAGTCCAGCCATATTTTTCTTGTCTGTTCACATGCCCGTATCCCTCATTAGACTATGAGTTTCCTGAGGGCAAGGACTATGCTTTATTCCAAATTGTATCCATCACACCATGTACAGTGCCTGGCACATAATAAGAATTCAATTAATATTTGATGAATCAACTATTTTATGGCCATAACATACTGTTGGCTCATTAGGTTGACTTATAACACCCTTAATTCTTTTCACACAAATAATTGTTACATAGTGTGGTAAGTGCAATGATAAAGGTAAAACAAAAGAACAGAAAAGGGACACCCAATTCAGCCTGAGATGAGGGGAGGTAGAGGAAATGATACGTCAAACCTAAGCTGCAGTGATAGAAATAGAGTATGTTGAACCGGGGAGGAGATAGTGTGGGTCTATTTGCATGGTCAAACTATGCCTGAACAACATTTCAATCAGTGGGCTCAGTTGGATTATTCAATAAATGGCAGTGGTTTGGAAAAAAATAAAGCCAAAGTTCAGGAATGGTTGAAGGAACAGGGAAGGTTTAACCAGGATAAGAGAAGACTCTAAGGGACTTGATTATTTTCTTCAAATATTTGAAGGGCTGTGTTATGGGTTGAATCGTGTCCCGCCCCCTCCACAAAAGGTATGTTGAAGTCCTAACCTCTGGAACATCAGAATGTGACCTTACTTTTGAATGAAGTCTTTGCAGATGCAATTCATTCAGATGAGGCATATTGGCATAGGGTCGGCCCTTAACCCAATATGACTGGCGTCCTTCTGAGAAGGAAATTCGGTCACAGACACAGAGGGAAGAAGGTCAGGTGAAGCAGGAGGCACAGATTGGAATTGTGGTGTCACAACCCAAAGAGCAGGAGCCCTCAGAAGCTGGAAGGGGCAAGAAAGGATTCTCCCCAGAGCCTTCAAATGAAACATAGCCCTGTCAACACCTTGATTTCAGACTTCTAGTCTCTAGAACTGAGACAATAAGTTTCTGTTTTAAGCCACCTGGTTTGTGGCACTTTGTTACGGCAGCCACAGGAAACTAATACAGGCTGTAACGGAGCAGAGGGAGCAGATTTGTTCCATGTAAGACCCAAATGGATGGAAGATACAGGGAGACAGCAATCTTCTTTATATTGAATGGAAACCTCATAGTCACACTATCGAAAAATAAAATGAGCTGCTGTGAGGGCTTCCCTGGTGGCACAGTGGTTGAGAGTCTGCCTGCCGATGCAGGGGACATGGGTTCGCGCCCCGGTCTGGGAGGATCCCACATGCCGCCGAGCGGCTGGGCCCGTGAGCCATGGCCGCTGAGCCTGCGCATCCGGAGCCTGTGCTCCGCAACGGGAGAGGCCACAACAGTGAGAGGCCCACACACCGCAAAAAAAAGAAATAATAATAAAAACGAACTGGGGTGAGAGCTGGTAAGCTTCTCATCACTGGAGGTCAAGGCTGGAGAGTTGTGTGATAGAAATGATAATAATGATGATGATGATAAGAATAAGAATAATACAACTTCCATTCTTACCCTGATTTGAACAAGCCAACTTCAAAAGACTGTTTTTGCTATAATTGGAGATATTTGAATGCTGATTGGATATTTGATCACATTAAGATTTTGGGGTTCAATTTTTAGGTGAAAATAATGGCATGATGGTTTTAATGAGAGAGAGAGGGCGATAAGGGTGGGGTGGGGACTGGTCTTTCAGAGATACACACTGAAGTGTGTCTAGGATTTGCTTTAAAATAATCCAGAGGAAGGAGACATGGGTTGGTGTACAGGTGAAACATGATTAGTCATATGGTGATAATTGTTGAAACTGGGTGATGGATACATGGAGATTCACTTATACTGTCCTCTTTACAGTGTGTGTGTTTGAAATTTTCCAAAATCAATTTTTTTTAAAACTACCGGCTACCATGTTCTGAGCACTTAAGATGGCCAGGAACCATGCTAAGTGTTTCTAAAGCATTATTTCATTTAATTTAATCATGGCACATAAAGACAAATACACAGCAACATTTCTGTATAGGAAGGCACAGTACTGTAAAGATGTTCTCTTCGAATGTGTCTGCATAATCAAGATGAAGAGAAAGTTCAATTGGTTTGGATTGCTTGAATTTTCAAAAGAATATATCTGTGTCAATTTGTATTCTTTAAAAAAAAATCTCCACGACAGCCCAATGAGGCATTATCATATCAATTTTATAAGTGAGGAAACTGAGGATCAGAAAAGTGAAGTAAATTGCCCAAGGTTGCATAACTACTACGTAGAAGAAGTAGGATTTGAACCCAGGTTTCTCTTGACTCCACCATTGTGTGCTTTTCATGCCCTTGCTATTCAAAGTGTGGCCTAAGGACCAGCCACATTGTATCATAGGAGAATTTCCTAGAAATACAGAGTCTCAGGCCCCCTACCCAGACCTACCGAGTAAAATTCCACTTTAAAGTTTAAGAAGAATTGTATATGCTATAATGCCATCCAGGGTATTTAAGCACCGGTAAGATGATTAGACCCAATCAAGGGTTCTAAACACTGGTTGCTCATCTGAACTAATTGAGGAAAATTTTAGAAATACTGATCTCAGATTATACTGTATTGTACCTCTTGGGTGGGGCATGAGAATCTGTATATTTACAGGCTCCCTCAGATGAGCTATCAGTGTTGGGAAGCACTGGAAAATGAAACCTATAAAGATCTTTTTCAACTCTTAGATTCTCTAACTCCTGATAAGCTTGTAGGAGAAAATGAAGAATTCAGTTCTGTGCGACTGTGGAAAATTACCTCTTCACTGAAGATAATCATTTAGAATGGACTTTAAGTTGTGTTCTAAGGAACTATAAGCTTCAAGGAGTGAAAATGGAGTCCAGGTGGACAGAATGAGAGAATTAGCAAATATATCAAAATACATGACAATTAATATATAAATCTGGGACTTCCCTGGTGGCACAGTGGTTAAGACTGTGGTCCCAATGCAGGGAGCCTGGGTTCAATCCCTAATTAGGGAACTAGATCCCACATGCATGCTGCAACTAAGAGTTCACATGCTGCAACTAAGGAGCTGGTGAGCCACAACTAAGGATCCCGTGAGTTGCAACTAAGACCAGCACAACCAAATAAATAAAATATTTTAAAAAACAATGTTTAAAAAAATATATATGTCATATTTTACTTCAAGGAATTATCAATGCATATACAATGAGACAAAATACAAGCCTGTGACTACAAAACAATTGGATTCGTTTTCATTGGTGCTTTATGTAAATCAAACTCATTATACTAGCGTTAATTTTTTCAGTGTGTGCTGAGTCCCTGTCCTCAAGGAGTCCACAGTCTAGTAGGGGAAAGATAAGTGAACAGACAATTACAATAAAGTGTGATAAAGCACTGACATACGATAAATACAAGCTGCTACAGAGCATGTAGGACGGGATCCTACTAAGCAGTGGAAGTGGGAGGAGGGCAGCCAGGGAAAGGTAAGTCTTGAAAGCAGAGTAGAGGGACTTCCCTGGCGGTCCAGTGGTTAAGACTTTGCTTTCCAATGCAGGAGGTGCGTGTTCAATCCCGGGTTGGGGAGCTAAGATCCCACATGCCTCGTGGCCAAAACACGGAAACATAAAACAGAAGCAATATTGTAACGAATTCAATAAAGACTTTAAAAAAGAAAACACTATGTCTTCTTTCGAAGGCAGAGTAGATGTTGTTCAGGGGAAGAAGGGCATTTCAGAAAGATGGCACAGTGGCACAGAGGCCAAAGGGAACATGGTAACTTCAATAAATGAATAATATCGTAGGCACACAGGACTTCCCTGGTGGCTCAGTGGTTAAGAATCTGCCTGCCAATGCAGGGGACACGGGTTCGAGCCCTGGACCAGGAAGGTCCCACGTGCTGTGGAGCAACTAAGCGCATGCGCTACAGCTACTGAGCCTGCGCTCTAGAGTCCATGAGCCACAACTACTGAGCCCACGTGCCACAACTACTGAAGCCCGCGCACCTACAGCCCATGCTCCGCAACAAGAGAAGCCACCGCAATGAGAAACCTGTGCACTGCAACAAAGAGTAGCCCCCGCTCACCACAACTAGAGAAAGCCCGCGTGTAGCAACGGAGACCCAACACAGCCCTAAATAAATAAATAAATAAATTTATTTTAAAAAAATATTGTAGGCACATAGGTTGAGGATGGAGCAGTATGAAAAGAAAAAGCTGGTGAGATAGTCCGAAGGCAGTTCATGAATGACATTCCAAGGAGTATGGACATTATCCAGAAGCTATGAGCAATCTTTGAATGGCTTTAAATAGAAGAATGCCATGATGAAATTTGCATTTTAGAAAAATTACTCAGGTAGCTGAAGTCATTCGAAGGGGTTGAGACAGAAGCAGAAGAGCTGTAGGGAAACCACTGCAATATGTGAAGCAAGAGATAACAAGGAGAGTGCACAAATGAAAGAGATTTAGAACTTTGTGACAAAATAAGTGAAGGAGAAAAAAGTCAGGTTTCTGGTTGGGTACTTGGAGACGGTGGTGTTACTATCCGGGACAGGGAATGCAGAAGGGGAAGCAGACGTTGGGTAGAAATGGGGATGGAGAATGTGGGGGAAGCATAATGAGATCAGTTTGGGACATGTTGAGTGTGAGGAGTGTAGGGAATAACTAGGTGGAATTGTTGAGTAGACAAATGGATATGTGGATGGGGAGCTCAGAAAAGAGATAAGGGCTGAATACACAGATGTGGAAATCATGAGTGTGCACAGTGGAATTATAAGAACACATACGTTCACCTAGGAAGAGGCTGCAAAATAAGGTGAGAGATGGGCTGAGGACAGAGTTTGGGGGATTCTCACTATTTAAGGAGTGACAGAGGAAGAGACCCCTGGAAGGAAGGAAAAAGAGCAGCCAAAGAGGTAGGAAAAGCAGGACAGTGTAGTAACAAGGAGGTAAGTGAATTGTTTTTTGTTGTTTTTTTTTTTTGTGGTACGTGGGCCTCTCACTGTTGTGGCCTCTCCAGCTGCAGAGCACAGGCTCCGGACGCGCAGGCTCAGCGGCCATGGCTCACGGGCCCAGCCGCTCCGCAGCATGTGGGATCTTCCCGGACCGGGGCACGAACCTGTGTCCCCTGCATCGGCAGGCGGACTCTCAACCACTGCGCCACCAGGGAAGCCCCAGTGAATTAGCTTTTTACTGCTACTGTACTGTATTCCTATTGTATTGTATTTCTATTTCTATTGCATTTGCTATCAAAGTGCCACAAACTTAGTGGCTTAGAACAATACAAATTTATTTTCTTATGCTTCTGGAGGTCAGAAATCTAAAATCAGTCTCACTGAGCTGAAGTCAAGGTGTCAATAGGACTGGTTCTTTTGGAGGCTCTAGGGAATAATCCATTTGCTTGCCTTTGCCAGCTGCTAGAGATCACCTGCATTCCTTTGCCTCATGGCCCCTTCTTTCATCTTCAAAGCCAGCAGCGTAATCTTGTCACATATCCTTCACGGTCTCTGCCTCTGATGTCATATCACCTTCTCTAACTTCTCTCCTTCCTCTCTCTTATAAAGACTCATCGGTGGATGCTAAAACTAGTGGGTGAAAGTTTGAGTAAAAAGATGTTTATATAGTCTCAAAGTGTTTCCTTACTAGATATCTATTAGTACAAGAGGGAAAAAATAATAACTTTGCAGCAGAGAAACCCAAGAAACAGAATCTGAACCAAGTGGTCAAAGTTAATATGGCCACTAACGGGACAAATCAGCATCATGTGCTTGCTGAGGACACAAGCCTTCTGTGATGCTCTTTCTAAAAGCACATAATCTGAACCTAATCATGAGGAAAATTCAGATACACTCAAACTGAAGGACATTCTACGAAATAGCTGGCCTGTACTCTTCAAAATTGTCAATGTCCTGAAACACAAGGACTGTAGAATTATTCCAGATTAAAGGAGACACGAAAGCTGAGTGCTACTCACGAACCAGGATTTTCTTCTGCTACAGAGGACACTGTTGGGACAATGCATTCAGTGAAATCTGAATTAGGAATTAGGTCTGTAGAGTTATTAATACTGTATCAATGTTAATTCCTGATTTTAATCATTGTGCTTGATATCCTTAATTAATAATAATCATTGTGCTAATAATATCCTTATTATTAGGAAAAACACTCTGAAATATATAAGGGTAGATGGCATCATGTCTGCAAATTACTCTCAAATGGTCCAGAACGTAAGTGTGTGCGTGTATGTGTGTGTGTGTATGTGTGTGTGTGGCGGTGGGGGCGGGGGACATGAAGAAGGAGAAGGAGAAGAAGAAGCGGGAGGGAGAAGAGGAGGAAACACATGTGGTAAAATGTTAACATTTGGGGCATCTGAGTGAAGGGCAAAATGGGATTTTTTTAAACTCTTCTTGCAAGTTTTCTGTGTCTGAAGTTATGTTCAAATAAAAAGCTAAAATTTCACAGAAGTGATTCTGAGATGAAGAAGTGGAGACAGCAACTTCTTCTCAACTAGTTTTACTTTACTTTCGACTTCTTTTAGCAAGTTTGCCTGTGGAGGCAAGTCCAGAGGGAGGACAGTGGTGGTAGTGGTTGCAGCTGCTGCTGTTGTTCAGATGGGACAGATTTGTGCCAGTTTATAGCCTCAGGGGAAACATCAAGTGGAAATAGGGTAAAGATACAGGAGAGAGGGGATATCGCTGGCATGGGGCACATTGGTGCAGTTCCACATCGTTGGAGCATTAGCCTTAGACAGGAGAGTAGATAGATTTGCACTTAAGAAGGAAGAAAACATGGTGGCGCAGTGGTTAAGAATCCACCTGCCAATGCGGGGGACACGGGTTCGAGCCCTGGTCCGGGAAGTTCCCACATGCCGCGGAGCAACGAAGCCCGTGCACCACAACTACTGAGCCTGCGCTCTGGAGCCTGTGAACGACGACTACGGAGCCCGTGCGCCTAGAGCCCGTGCTTCACAACAAGAGAAGCCACCGCAATGAGAAGCCCATGCACCACAACAAAGAGTAGCCCCTACTCGCCACAACTAGAGAAAGCATGCACGCAGCAAGGAAGACCCAACGCAGCCAAAAATAAATAAATAAAATTAATTAATTAATTTTAAAAAAAAGAAAGAAAGAAAACATGGGACTGTGCATACCTAGGTAAGTTTGTACGTAAGGAGTTGGTGAGAGAGATATCCTTCCTGATGGCCTATATTCTTTGTGAGTAGGAGGCAAAGTCATCTACGCAGTGCAAGGAGGAAAGTACATAGTATAGGGTCAAAATAGCTATTCTGAGGAATGGGAGAGGAAGCATTCAGTCTCTCTTGCCTTTCTTGACACCATTCTCCCATGATTTTCCCCCTAACTGCTTAGCCACTACTCATTCTGCTTAACTATCTGCTCCTCCTTTAGCTAATTTTAAAATATTGGTATTCTTCAGTGATCTGTCTTATACTCTCTTCTGTTTTTACTCTATGTTCTCTCAATGGGTGATCTCAGCCATTCCCATAGATTTAAATACCGTATTTTATTTTGATGACCCCCAAATTTAAATCTTTCAATCAGAGTTCTCCTCTGAGTTCCGGTTGTCCACTTGACACCTATATAAAGATATCTCACAAATATAGCACACTTTATGTATTCAAAACTGAAGTCTGGAGTCCCCTAATCATCTCCTTACGTTCAGTAGTGAGCACTACCATCAATCCTATTTCCTAAGCCAGAAATCGATGTGTCATCTTTGATTCTTCCTTTTCCCGTATCCTGTCCTCACTGCTCAGCAGGCTGTATCTTCAAAACATATCTTAAAGCTAGTCACACTTCTCCATCTTCATTGTCATCACTCTAAAGGGACTACTTTCCACTCAAGTCTGGATTGCAATAGGACCTAATTTCTCTACTTGCATTCTTGACCCCTCTAATCCATTCTCCCACAGCAGCAAAAGTGACCCTTTTAAAATGAAAGATCATGTCACTACACAGCTTAGAACCCTTTAGTTCACCTAGGGAAAAATACAAATTCTTTATCAACTGCTGGACCTTGTATAATCAAATCTCTGTCTGTTTCCCTGGAATCATCTCCCTTGTTTTAGCCCCCCTTGTCTTCTTTAAAAAGTGCTTGAAACACCTAAGCTCTCTTTCGAGACTGGGTTTTTGCACTCGCTTTTCCCTCTGCCTAGTATACTCTTACCACCATTCCTTTACACCCTTTATGTCTGAACTCAAATGCCATTTCCTTAGATACGCCTTCCCTGGCCAATCCTTCTAAATAAATTAGGTCCCTTATATTATTCTCCTTCTTAGCCTCTTGTTTGTTTACTTTGTAGAACTTACTATACTTTATAATTATTCTACTTACTTACCTTTTTTTGTCTGTCTCCTCTTTGGGCAGAGTTCAGTGGGGATGGCTCATCTCTGCTCCACATGGTATTGGATGGGGCAGCTTGACTAGGTCTGGCCCCACTCACAAGAATGGAGCCTTCGCGCTCGCTGTCAACTGGGGCACTTTAATTCTTCTTGTGGCCTGTTTCTACATCAAGAGAGCTTGGATTTCTCTATGTAGCAGCCACGTTCTAAGAGGGTAAAAACAGAAGCTGCAAAACCTCTTAAGGTCTAGCATAGATAATTTTACAAATCATTCCTGTTCCATTCTATTAGTCAAAGCAAGTTACAGGAGCAGCCCAGATTCAAGAAGAAGAGGGGAAACTCCACTTCTTGATAGGAGGAGTAGCAAAGTCACATTACAAAAAGGGCATGCTGCATGAGAGAGATTATTACAGTCATACAATCTACCACACTCAATTATCCAAATGGTTAGCTCCTTCACCTCTTAAAGATTTTTGATCAAGTGACACTTTCTGAGTGAGGCCTTTCCTGACCACTCTATATTAAATTGCAATCCTACCTGCTCATTCACTAAGTAGTGTTTTATTTTAACACCATAGTACTTATCACCAACCAACATATATATTGTATGTATTTATTATGTCTCCTCCTTTTAGAATACAAGATCCATGAAGGCAGGAATTTTTGTCCATCTTGTTCATTGTTGTATTCCCAGAACCTACAGACTTGCTGGCATATAGTAGGCACTCAATAATTATTTAATGAATATGAGTTCAAAAATAGTGAAACCAAAAAACAAAAACAAAAACATAGTGAAACCACAGTTTTTCAAAATAATTAGAAATCTACTATAAGACTATTAAAGAATTTATAACTCATTAGAAATTTATAACTCATTATAAAATGTTTTCCCTCCTTTTCATTTCCCTGATTTCTTGGTAAACCTTGAATAAGTTGTTATCTGCAGGTCTTATCTGCCCACCAGCAAAAGAACATACATAATAAAACAGTGAACTTTATTAGAGAAAAGCATGGATTATCTCAGTAAGGGAGTTTTGGGGGAATCCTATGAGATGAGATGTGAGATCCTATGAGGTGAGATACAAGGCCATTCTCAGTTCATTATTTTGTACCTTGTGCCCAATTTACACCCACTGGAGACAGCTAGTTAAAGTTCCAGGGGGATTTTTTTTTGGTCTGGAAAATTGGTGAAGATGAAAATCTCATTGTCCAGTTGCAAAAATAAAAAATCCAAGAGCCTCAAGAGGACAGAGAAAGTGTCTTTCAGGGAGGAAGTGATTCAAAGGTAGCATTATATATCATTTCCAGTTATCCCTAGATTGAGATCAGAAATTGGTCCAGTGCCCTATCCTTATCAGGACAAAGAGAATACAGGAACAAATCCAAATGTCTGACTAAATATATATCCCCCCTCCCCACAAAGGAAAGTGTTGGTGGTGCTAGCACCATAGAAAAACCCATCAAAGAAAACAAATTGAAAGAAGATGAATTGGGGGTGAAAGTAGGGTTGTAGGGAAGGTAAGTCTTATACAATAAATTTTTAATTGAAGAAGCCTTCAATATCACCAGGATATACACAGATAAAATAGCCTGTCTCCCCCTATATCTGCCCATATCCAACAAACTTTTTTTTTAATATATTTATTTATTTTTGGCTGCACTGGGTCTTCATTGCCGTGTGAGGGCTTTCTCTCTAGTTGTGGTGAGCGGGGGCTACTCTTAGTTGTAGTGCATGGGCTTCTCATTGCGGTGGTTTCTCTTGTTATGGAGCACGGTCTCTAGGTGCGTGGGCTTCAGTAGTTGTGGCATGAGGGCTCAGTAGTTGTGGCACACGGGCTTAGTTGCTCCGCGGCATGTGGGATCTTCCTGGACCAGGGATCAAACCCATGTCCCCTGCATTGGCAGGCGGATTCTTAACCACTGCGCCACCAGGGAAGCCCCCAACAAACTTTTTATTCAGTGTGATTTTTTAAACAGTTTTATTGAGACATGTCACATACCACACAATTCACCCATTTAAAGGCTTTAGTATATTCATAGAGTTGTGCAACCATCACTACAATCAGTGTGGAACATTTTCACTACCCCAAAAAGAAATCTCATACCAAATAGCAATCATTGCCCCACACCTCCCTGGATCCTGGCAACTATTAATCTGCTTTCTGTCTCTGTGGATTTACCTACAGTGGACATTTCATATAAGTGGTCCTTTTTGACTGGTGCCTCTCAGCATAATGTTTTCAAAGTTCATCCATATTATAGCATGTATCAGTACTTCATTTCTTTTCATGGCCAAATAATATTTTATTGCATGGATATACCACATTTTATCTATCCATTCATTAGTAGATGGACGGTTGAGTTGTTTCCACTTTTTGCCTCTAATAAATTATGGTGCTATGAACATATGTGTACAAGTTTTTTTGTGGGCATATGTTTTCATTTCTCTTGGGTATGTACCTAGGAGAAGAATTGCTGGGTCATTTGGCAACCCTTTGCTTAACATTTCAAGGTACTGCCAGACTATTTCCAAAGCAGCCATGCCAAGTCATATTCCCATCAGCAATGTATAAGTGTTCCTGTTTCTCTATATCCTCACCAACACTTGTTATTAGAATCTGACTTTTTGGTTATAGCCATCCTACTGTTTGTGAAGTAGCATCTCATTGTGGTTTTGGTTTGCATTTCCTTGATTGCTAAAGACACTGAGTATCTTTTCATGTGCTTATTGACCATAGGTATTTCTTCTTTGGAGAAATGTCTATTCAGATCCTTTGCCCATTTTTACTTAGGTTGTTTGTCTTTTTTTGTTGAATTGTAAGAATTCTTCATATATTCTAGATACAAGTTCCTTACCAGATATATGGTTTACAAAATGTTTCTCCCATTCTGTGGATTGTCTTTCTACTTTCTTGGTGCTGTCCTTTGAAGCACAAAATTTTAAATTTTTGTTGATATCCAATTATCTATTTCTTCTTTGGCTTTTGGTGCCATATCTAAGAAACCATTGCCTATCCCAAGGTCTTAAAGATTTATGTTTATGTTTTCTTCTAAGAGTTTTATAGTTTTAGCTCTTATCTTTAGTTATTTAATCCATTTTGAATTAATTTTTGTATATGCTGTGTGGTAGGTGTCCAGCCTTACTCTTTTGCATGTGGATATCCGTTTAAAGCTGTCCCAGTACCATTTGCTTTAAAGGCTATTCTTTCCCCATTGAATTGTGTTGGTACCCTTGTCAAAAATAATTTGGCTGTAAATGTGAGGGTTTACTTCTGGACTCCCAATTCTGTTCCATTGATCTATATGTCTATCCTTAGGCCAGTACACCACTGTCTTGTTTACAGTAGCTTTGTAGTATGTTTTGAAATCAGGAAGTGTGAGCCTTCCAACTTGGTTCTTCTTTTTCAAGATTGTTTTGGCTATTCTATTACATTTTCATATGAACTCTTGGATGAACCTGTCAACTTCTCAAAAAAAAAAAAAAGCCAGCTGGGATTTTGATAGGAATTGCACTGAAACAATTGATCAATTTGGGAGGTATTGTCCTCTTAACAATATTAATAAGTCTTCCAATCCATGAACATGGGATATATTTTTCCATTTCTTTAAGTTTTCTTCAATTTCAACAATATTTTGTAGTTTTCAGAGTATAAATTTGGCACTCTTGTTTTGCATTTTTTCCTAAGTATTTTATTCTTTTTGATGCTATTTTAAATGGAATTGCTTTCTTAATTTCATTTTGGACTTTTTATTGCTAGTTCATAGACGTGAAATTGATT
The DNA here is from genome assembly GCF_963455315.2 of Globicephala melas. Lineage (NCBI taxonomy): Eukaryota > Metazoa > Chordata > Mammalia > Artiodactyla > Delphinidae > Globicephala > Globicephala melas. The sequence goes on from NC_083335.1 coordinate 36,668,514, forward strand.
TTTGTATATTGATTTTTATCTCCTGCAACTTTGCTGAATTATTAGCTCTAGTAGTTCTCTGTTTTGTGGACCCCTTAAGATTTTCTCTTGCAACCTGCAAGTAAAGATATTTTACTTATTCCTTTTAAATATGAATGTCTTTTATTTCATTTTCTTGCCTAATTATCTTAGCTTAAAACCTCCAGAACAATATTGAATAAAAGTCTATTGTTCCTGATCTTAGGGGGAAAGCTTTCAGTCTTTCATCATTGAGTATGTTAGCTGTGGGGTTTTCATAGATGTCCTTTATCAGAGTGAGGAAGTCCTGTTCTATTCCTACTATGTTGAGCATTTTTATCATGAAAAGCGTATTGAATTTTTTCAAATGTTTTCTCTGCATCTATTGAAGTTTGATCATGTGATTTTTATCCTTTATTCTGTTGATTTATTCAGCATGACTTTTTAATAAATTTATTTATTTTATTTTTAAATTTATTTTTGGCTGCATTGGGTCTTCGTTGCTGCACGCGGTGAAGTTGTGGCGAGCAGGGGCTACTCTTCGTTGTGGTGTGTGGGCTTCTCATTGCGGTGGCTTCTCTTGTTGTGGAGCACGGGCTCTAGGCATGCGAGCTTCAGTAGTTGTGGCAGCTGGGCTCAGTAGTTGTGGCTCACGGGCTCTAGAGCGCAGGCTCAGTAGTTGTGGCACACGGGCTTAGTTGCTCCATGGCATGTGGGATCTTCCTGGAGCAGGGCTTGAACCCGTGTCCCCTGCATTGACAGGTGGATTCTTAACCACTGTGCCACTAGGGAAGCCCCTATTCAGCATGATTTTAAAGAATATGTTATATTGTAAGAACTACTGGAGGAGTCCTCTAGCCATACAGTATGAAAGTTCCTTTAAAGTAACCAACAGTATGCTTCATAGGACATTGTTAAATCCTTAAAGACATCCTTGGGAGCAGGGTAAGTGGGTAGCCAATATGAAGAGTGGTTGGGAGATATGCCAAGGTACTCCTCCACAAACATCCTGTGATAAAAACAAAATTTTAATCACATGACTTGAAAAATCTCTTTTTATGTTTTAGGGAAGTTACAGAGAGGGGATGCTAAAAAGTTAGTAAACTCCATTGCTGTATGCAGAGTAAGCTAAATTGGCCAGAAATGCATGTCGGGTACTCCTGTTTCTCCCAGAGAGTAAAGATAAATATGGCTGGGTGGAGTCTGAGTGATCCTCCACGTCAAGGCCGAAAGGTGATCACACTTGAGAAGCTTGCTTGAGGGAGAGAGAGCTCAGATATGATGTAGTCAGTGGGATAATTTCCTGAGAAAGAGGAAACTCAACGAGAGGTTTCCACCTCCTGGCCTGACTGAAGATAAGGGAAAGAGATAATAGAGTACCTTGATTAAGGGCACCATCATTGACATGGATGCCTTGGTTTGAACCCCAGCTCTGCCACTTACTAGTTGATGCCCTTACCTCTCTGATCTTCAGTTTTCTCATCTATGTAAAGGGCACAGAGCTGTTAAGAATAAATGAAATTGTGTTTTAAAGCCTCTAGCAAATTTCCCGGAACATAATAGTTATAAAAATTGACATTCCCTTTCCTCCTCTACTCAGGAAAGAATGTTACTGAATGGAGAGGTTAACCTCAGGTCACAGGGTGAAGGAGTCAGGAGTAAGAAGGTGATTTTATCTAACTTTCCAGATGAAAGGTGATGAACCCTGCAGAGGTAAGTTTGGGGTCATGAGAGTGCAATTTAAATTCTTTGTACAAGAATGAAATTAAGAAAAAGTATTTGGTATCAGAGTACTTTCAGATGCATGTAAACAAGCTGTTTTACAGGATAAAATAATGTATTTTCTTACATAATAGGACATCCAGATGTAGTGTGTGCTACAAGGTTAGTTGATTCGGCAGCTGGATAATTTTGTGAAGGACACAGTTTCTTTGGTCCTTCTTCCCACCTTCTAAAGAGTCCAATTCATCCTAGGGATTTTTTCTCTTGTGGTTGTAAGAAGGCTGCTTGTAGCAATCATTTTACACATATTTATTCACATCCAGTGGGAAGGAGAGAGACAACCGCTCCTTCAAACGTAAATTAAAAATCTTTCATTTCTGTCTTACTGGGGACCCCACTGGTCATTGTCCACCTATGACCTTATTAATAACTAATCTCACGGGATTGTAAACCTCTGATTGGCTTAAGCGTGGATTCCTAAACCAATCACCAGCAAGAAAGAGGGAATTACCATAACTGATTCACACTACTGATAGTAGATAAGATTTCTGGGCCCCAGAAGGAACATGATCATGGCAATCAGCAATGGAAATGTAGTGTGAGGAGGAGACTTTAGTGATTTTTAAGCCACTAAGGCTTTTGGGGTTGTTTTTTACTGCAGCATAACCTAACCTATGTGATGTAACAATAGAAAATGTAAGTAAAGTGTTGTAAACTATATTGAGAGGATTGAGAGAAGAGAAGTGCCAGTGGGGGTGTAAGTGAGCTAAATTCTCATCTATGAAAGCAGGGAGTCAGTAGATGACATTTAAAATTAAAATAAACAGTATAAGCAGTCATGTTATTTAGAAATATGGAGGAAACTACCAGGAAAGAAACCAAAACAACCTGCTAAAATAATTGAAAGTTATTACCCAGGGAATAGGCCTGGGGTAGGAAGAGGTGGGGCAGGAGGATTTTTGCTTTCATTATAGACTCTTCTGGATTTTTTAATATTTTAAAATAATGTGCTTGTATTCTTTTAATAATTTTTTAAAGTTTTCCAATTCTTTGACTTTATTTTATGCAAAGTCTAAAACAATGATCATTTCAGGCCCTGGGAACATGGTCATAAAATCCAACTGACGCTTCCTGAAAGGGAAGTTGTGCTTTTCATGACTCATATCTAACGTACCTAATTTATTCCTGAAGAACACTTCACTTTTGACCATCTGATGATCAAACTGGTAATCTGACAACCAGCTTCAAAATTAAGACAAGAACAAGAGACTATTTTGGTTCGCACCATTTAATAACATTTCAGAGAGAAAGATACAGCAAAAGGGTTTCTGCCCAGCAAATAAAGTAATTTAGATTTGTTATGAAATGGGCTATTTGCTGGCCTGGTATTTTTCTTTAATATATTTTTTGAGGGGCTACAGTTGCAGGTTTTTCTCTGGTGGATTCCTCTCCTACCATGGACCTGAGGCTGTTTTCCAAAGCCTCCTCTTCACAAAATTCATCTTTTACCTGGCTCCCAGATTGGCCATGGCCATATTGTCTGCCCTCTCTAAAGCCTAGATCCCAAGCTATGTGGACAATATGGTCATCTAGGTGGGTCGCATTTAGGAATCGCATGGCATTTTTGGCATCAGCTCTGTTATGGTGTTCTACAAAACAGAAACCACGTGCCATTTTCTTTATTTTATCCAGGCCCATAAAAACATTCTTGACATCACCACATCTACTAAAGAGCTCAAATATTTGCTCTTCGGTTGTATGAAAGGAAAGATTCCCCACATACGGTGTGGAGCTTTCCATCAGTAATTTTTCACGCTCATTGTCATTGCTACTAAACAGCTGGCCCTGGTACTCGCTCAGCTCCAGGGAGGAGTCGCTGTACAGAATTCTCAGGTCCTTGGACATAGTGCCCGGTGGGTGCTGTGAGGGCAGCAGTTCCCGATCCAGCTTAGCAGCAGTATCACCACCAAAGAAACCCTAAATTGAATTTAACAAAAGTAAAGTTACAAGGAGGGAAACTGAAATACAAACCTGTGTATATTTAAGAGGTTTGTGCCCAGATGCATAGACATCTCAGCTCTTGACCATGAGGATCACATCAAGGCAAACCAAAAATAGAAAGTTCCAAAAGCCCCAGGAACATGGTCATAAAATCCAATTTTGCAAGTCTTCCTGAAAGGGAAGTTACGCTACCTTTGGTTGACTCAGATCTTACATACCTCATCTATTACCAAAGAACACATTTAATAACAGTATGCTCTCGGAAAATACGGCATAAAACAGTAAAATGGATCAAATTTTCATGGAGAATGAGCACTAGTATCATCCTGATCAAGGACTAGGCATCAGATAAAACACATACATAATCAGGGTCAAAGCGCAAATACAGTTGTGGCATACTCTTTTATGATTTAAAATAATAAATTTGTGATTCAAGTCTATAATATGGAAATCAATATATTGTGTTGTTAAGTTAGGCAGAATCCCTATGTACTATCAAGTACACAAGAAGCTCTATAAAAATAAGAACTCTCTGGCATCATAAATCTGACCTAAATTAAGATTAGATTTTACTAGCAATAATTCCACTCATCATCTTAGACTTTTATTTAATTATTTGAATATTCCAAGTCTACTTAAAAAACCTTCCCAGATAATTTTAATGAATGCCCTTTTCCCCCTTTACTAAATTTTCCTACTGTAGTCGGAGGCATTAAAAATGATTCAACTGCTTTTAGCTACACTTTTAAAAAATATGCATTAGTTCTCCCCCCTCCCCGACTCCTATTTTGCAATGGTTCCCAAATTTTAGTGTGAAAGAAATACCTGCAGAGCTAGACTGAAATGCAGCTTCTTGAAGCCCACCCTTAAGAGAATCTGACTCAGCAGATCTAGAGCAAGATCTGGGAACTGACATTTAACATTTAACCTGCACCCTTCGGTGATCCAGATGCAAGTAGTCCAAGGACCACACTTCTGAGAAACTCTTCTGAGGAAATGCATTCTCTTAACAAACCTATAATGAGCAATCTTTATTTGCCAGGCACTATGCTAAGTGCTATAAATGCAAAAATGAAAAAGATACAGTGAAAGTATGATTTTCAGAAATTATTGTATCCACAGCACCTAGCATGAACAATGACTTGCACATACAGTAGACATGCAATAAATATGTGTTGAATGATAGAACACATGAATTCAGAATTGACTGATGAAGCCAGACAAGTAAACAAGAAAACATGATATGGTGTGATCAATACTATTTTAGCAAAATACCTGGGGAAAGGGAGAAGGAAACTAACATTTATTGGGCATCTACTTTGCGATGGATATTTCGTGCACTTTCCATTACATCACACAGGAGGAGAAACAGTCCCAGTTCGGAGGCACCAGAGAAGGTGTCCAGAGGAAGGGCTGCGTGCACTGATTCTCAAATGACAAGGAGGGTGTGTGTGTGTGTGCGTGTGCGTGTGTGTGTGTGTGTGTGTGTTTGGGGGGAGGGTGTAGAAATTTAGGGAAAGAGCCAGATAGAGAAAACATGTGCAAGGGTAGAACACAAAGAAAAATAAAAGCATAGAAGCCGGAAATGGGAGCCTAAATAAAACCAGGTGCTGTACAATTCAAAGCAATGAAAATGGGGGGCCCTTCCTACTTAGTAGGAAGACCACTGCCCCAAAATCATCTTCCTGACAGCCTGTCAATGGTGTCTGAAAGTCTGCTGCTAGAAACTCATTACTTTGAGTCATTGACAAATTGCCCCGTTAAAAAACAAATATCCCTCCCAGACTTCATTTCCTTTTTTTTTTCCTTTTGTGACCTGGTTACTAGATTGGCAGATCAGAGAATGTGATAGCTATAGTGGATTTCATTTCATCCAGGCATTAGACAAAGTTTCCCATAATTTCATTGCAGACGAGATGGCAGAATATAGGCTGGGTGCTCCAGCTATTTGTTGAAATGAGTCTGTAACTGATTGAACAAACGAATGATTTGGTGTCAGACTAGAAGGGAAGTTCTAGGAGTGAGCCAAAAAGCTCTATTCTTGGCTGTGTCTTGTTCAGCTCATTTATAATTTTGGCTTCCTACAAATAAGAGCTTTTGAAATGGTCAGAGCAGTCCAAAGTTGGAATGGGCTGCCTTGGGGAGCAATGAACACTAGGCACCGAGGAGTTCAAGCCAGCCTTGGAGAACCCCTTGCCCGGTAGTCGGGCAATGTAGACACCCCTTTTAACCAGTGTAGTGTTATGAAGCAAGTATAAATTTTGAAGTCAAAAGACCTCAGTTCAGGGCTTCCCTGGTGGCGCAGTGGTTGAGAGTCCGCCTGCCGATGCGAGGGATGCGGGTTCGTGCCCTGGTCCGGGAGGATCCCACGTGCCGCGGAGCGGCTGGGCCCGTGAGCCATGGCTGCTGAGCCTGCGCGTCCGGAGCCTGTGCTCTGCAACGGGAGAGGCCACAACAGTGAGAGGCCCGCGTACCGCAAAAAAAAAAAAAAGACCTCAGTTCAAATCTCAGCTTTACCACTTATTAGCAACATGACCCTAGGCAAAGTACTTAACCACACTGATTTCAATCTCCTCATCTGTAAACGGGAGATAAAAACACGTACCTTGAAGCAAATGCTGTGACAAGGTCATAGGGGAAAACACCTTGCACAGTGCTTAACACACTGTAGGTGTTCAATAAACAGCAGGTACTAGACAAATTATTCCAATTCTGTGACCCAGAATAAGTACATATCAAATCTGCTGATGACACAGAGTTAGGAGGGACTTTGAACAGATCTGGGCAGTCTTGGATGATTGAACCCAAACTGACAAGGTGATGGATAGTACTTAGGGATAAATGTGAAGTAATACTTTTTAGATTCAACACAGGGCAAAAGGACAGAGTGAGGGAGATCTGGAAAGAGCACAGGCTTAAGAGTCCTGTTTTATAATTTTATAATCCCATAGTTCATTCATTTATTCACTCATTTCTTCATTTATTCAATAAACATTCTTGGAGCACTCTAGAGTCTAGGGAAATAAGAATGAGACGCATCCTCTACCCTGAAGGAGCTCACAACCTGGGGAGTCAGGCAACTTACAAGATAAATTCCAACACAATGTGATTATTCTACTTATAGGAGCACATACTAGGCCCAGAGGTAGCACAGAGAAGGGACAGAAAACTACAGAGGAGGAATACGAGGGGGGGACTTTCTAGGGGGACATGATCCCTGAGTCTGTTAAAAAATGATCACATTGTATTTATTTTTTGAATAACCGATTCAGATTTGTGGTACAAGATATACAAAAAGATGGGCAAAGCAAGTCTGCCTTCTGACACTGTGCCCCAGCCACCCCGTTCTCTGCAGAGGCAAATCACTGCCACTGGTTTCTTGTGTATCTATCCAGACACACATCAAGTCCAATTCTGAAAGGTGAATAAGGGTTTGGCTGGAAAACAAGGGGTCATTCTAAGCAGAAAGAACAGTGTGTACAAAGGCATGGAGGCATGGTGGGGTGTTCAGTTTGATACCATTTGGGCAAGAAGATAAGGAAAGGATTCTAGAAGATAAGACTAGAAGGGTAGCCAGGGTCAGGTTGTGAAAGACCTTGTAAGGCATGTGGAACAGTTTGGACTCTACCAGTAAGCAGTGGAGAGCCATGTTAGGGCTTGAAGCAGAGGAGTGATGTGATCTGATATGCGTTACAGAAAACTCATTCTAGTACCAATATGGAGAAAAGATTAAAGGGGAGTAGGCCCAGAGTCAGGGAGACCGTTTGGGAAGCTATTTTAGTAGTTTAAAAAAAAAAGAGATGATGGGGACTCTGGACTAATACAATGTAGTAATATAAAGAAAAGACATACCTGATAGACACTTAGAAGATAGACTTAACAGGTCTTGGTAACTAGTTGAATGAAGAGTCTAGGAAGACTCCCAACATTCAGGCCTGGACTACTGTGGATAAGGTTCTGAGTCACCAAAATGGTAGTTATGGGGTAGGTAGAGCAGGAGGAACAGATTTGAAAAGGAAGATGAATTTGTGACACACAGTTTGGTGTTGAGGTACCTGTGGCACATATGTCCCACATGTTTAGTTGCAATTGAGTATTCAGGCTTGAAGCTTACAAGAGAGGTCTGGGGCCATAGATATAGATTAGGGAGTCAACAGCACAGTCGATAAAACCACGGGGATGGATGAGATGATCTAAGGGAAAGGTGTAGAATGAGAAACATCCTGGGAAACACCAGCACTTAACGGGTGGCAGAAGAAGAGTCCACAAAGAAGCATATAAAGGAGTAACTAGAGAGGAATGAGGAGAATCAGGAGAGGAGCAGCATCACCAAAGCCAAGGAGTAGGCACTTTCAAGAGAGTCATTGCAGCTCTATTTACAATAGCCCGGAGATGGAAACAACCTAAGTGCCCATCATCGGATGAATGGATAAAGAAGATGTGGTACATATATACAATGGAATATTAGCCATAAAAAGAAATGAAATTGAGCTATTTGTAATGAGGTGGATAGACCTAGAGTCTGTCATACAGAGTGAAGTAGGTCAGAAAGAGAAAGACAAATACCGTATGCTAACACATATATATGGAATTTAAGGGAAAAAATGTCATGAAGAACCTAGGGGTAAGACAGGAATAAAGACACAGACCTACTGGAGAACGGACTTGAGGATATGGGGAGGGGGAAGGGTGAGCTGTGACAGGGCGAGAGAGAGTCATGGACATATGTACACTAACAAACGTAAGGTAGATAGCTAGTGGGAAGCAGCCGCATGGCACAGGGAGATCGGCTTGGTGCTTTGTGACCGCCTGGAGAGGTGGGATAGGGAGGGTGGGAGGGAGGGAAACGCAAGAGGGAAGACATATGGGAACATATGTATATGTATAACTGATTCACTTTGTTATAAAGCAGAAACTAACACACCATTGTAAAGCAATTATACCCCAATAAAGATGTTAAAAAAAAAAAGAGAGGCATGAGGACAGACGTGGAGCAACAATGAGATGTTAAATGCAGCAGAAAGACGTCCAGTAAAACAAAGGTCCAGTAAAACAAAGACTTAAAATTGTTCGTTGGATTTGGCAATCAGGATGTCATTGGTTTCCTTAACAAGAGCAGTTAACAGTGGTGTTCTGGGGTCAGAAAAGCCAGACTGGGGGGTGGAGGGAGGCGGGGCTGGCTTTTGAATGGGAGGTGAGGAAAAGGAGACAATAAGTGTAGACTACTCTTTTGAAAAGCTTCTATGATAGTGGGAGGAAAGAAATAGGGTGAGCACCAGTTAGGGATAGTGTCGAAGGAGAGTTCTGCTTGTTTGTTTCTCTTTGTTTAAAATTGAAGTATAGTTGATTCACAATGTTGTGTTACCGTCTGGTATACAGCAAAGTGATTCTGTGATACTGTGCTATACAGTAGGACCTTGCTGTGTATCTATTTTATATATAGTAGCTTGTACCTGTTAATCTCAAACTCTTAGTTTATCCCTCCCCCCTCCCTTTCCCCTTTGGTAACCATAAGTTTGTTTTCTACGTCTGTGAGTCTATTTCTGCTTTGTAACTGAGTTCATTTGTATCATTTTTTTAGATTCCACATATAAGTGATATCATATGATATTTGTCTTTCTCTGTCTGACTCACTTCACTGAGTATGATAATCTCTAGGTCCATGTTTGTTTCTTTTTTGAATAGGAGAAAGCTGAGCATATCTAAGGGCCAGAGTTGGGGAGACTATAAGTGAGGTACCAAGGTGCTCAGTAAGTGAGAGACCTGGAGGGCTGTAGATAACAGTAAGAAGGATTGGAAGAGGGTAACTATATCATTTCCTGGCTCCACGGGGTAAGAGAGAACAGAGAACTTCTGCCACTGAACCTGTGGAGAAGTTGCTTAGTAGATGTGAAGTATCCGACCCAAAGGACGTGCTCAATAAATGTGAAGAAGTGACTTCTTTTAATCCCACACAATAGTAAAATCGCATTAGAAGATCACAAGGTGGAACAGTCCTAATGTACTCAGCTCTGGTCAAACCAAACATGGAGCAGTACATCCATTCCTGGGCACCTTATTTTAAAGTGAACACTTACAAACTAGAGTGGATTGATTAGGAATTGGGCATGTTTAGTCTAGCAAAGAGATAGTTAACCTTTAAAGGAGGATATGACTGGCCTCATGATACATTTGAAGGGTTATTTCTGCTCCATATGGTAAAAGTAAGATTAATGGATAGAAGTTACAAGGAGAAGATTGCAAATCTTTTTCTGCACAGTTTTTCATGTGTCCAATGATGAAATGTGAACTCACCTAGTATATTAAAGTGGAGGCTGGATGAATACGTACCTGAAAAGGGAGTTAGAAAGGCTACTGTTAAAGAAGATGGAAAAGCAATGGAGTCGTTGCAGGCCACAGATCATCAAGTTGATTTGTAGACACTGTGAGAGACTATTTCCTACTTCATAAAGTAGAGCTTGGCTAGAATAGAAGGCTCTCCCTGACTCTCGCTAGTGGGGAAGAATGAGTCAGAGCATCTAAAAATAGAAGAAAAACTTGAAGAATGGCTCAAAATGATCACAATCAAAATCCTAAGGGGAGGGAGGAGAGAAGGTGGCAAGATAAAGCAAATAACCTTCCAGGAAACAAATTTTACTGGCTTTCTGGAATTAGCAGGAGAACTCTGCGAAGAACCTTTTCAATGGCTGCCTTAAATTAATGCTTGGTATTATTTCAACTATGCGGAAGAAATAAAGATTTGGACTCTTTAAAAAGCCAGGCTGTTTCCTGCTCCAGATGAAGGCAGTAGCTCTGAGAAAGGAAATTAGAAAGAGCTGGGACAGCAGTGTTACATGCCTCACCTTTATAAGACTGTTCCTGGGAAGACAGAGAAAGCTGAGAGCAGCTGTTGAAGCCTGGACCTCATGGCCAGAGATCTGGCTTGTGCCAAGAGAAAGTAATGCTTGATTGAGGCTGCTTAGGCCTCAGAGTGGTAGAAGATGCTCATATGTCTTTAACACTTGTATTTTAAAAAACAGTTGAGCATAAGCTGAAACAGACAGGCAGACCCAAAGCAGAGACGATGGCCTAGGACAGCCCACAGGAGAAAAGAGTGTAATAAGCGACTGTTCAGTATAGAAGCTGACCCCGATTAAATTAGTAGCAAGAAATTAATGATGCTTAATGGGTTTTGTTTGTTCGTTTATCATTTGCACTGTACGGCCTTGCAATTCAAAGTGTTGCCCGTGGAGCAACAGAAGCAGCATCGGGTGATTTGAACGCACAGTACAGGTTGAGAAGCACTGCTATACCTGGTTTCTTAGCTGAACTTTCGCCTAGCAAAACTCTCTCTCCCTTCTTCCTTCCTTTTCTCCCTCCTTCCACCTCTCTTGATTTCTCTGATTCTTGTTTACATTGTAAGCTAACAAACAACTCTAATTATGGCTGAGAGCCCTAAAAGTAGTGCTCATGATATGCCCAGATAAGGAAAAGAAAAGAGTAGCCAGGTAACATGCCGTAAAGCATGAGTTTGGGGAGTGGGAAACCACAGACTTGGTTTCCCATTGTACTGTGTGAATAACCTTCATCAAGCTTATAAACCTTTCTGAGCTTCAGTTCCCTCATCTGTAAAATAAAGGTCATTATAGTATTTGCCTCATAGTGCTTTTGTGAGGTTGAAATGAAGAGAAAGTATGTAAACTGTCTAGCATAGGGCCTGACACAGAGTAGGTGCTCAGTATATAGTACTCATTATTATTGAAAGCGATCCATTTCAAAGTGAAGTTAGAAATAACAAAGAACTAGTGTAGCCTTCCAAAGTCCCCTTGAGAGCCTCCATGAAAGCCCCATTTTCCTGACCCAATTCAACCTCCTTGATTCCAGCGCCAGCCAGCAGAGTCAGGCTAAAGCATTTCTTACTCCCTTGGACTATCTTCTTGTTTTTGCTGAATTACGAAGATTTTCTACTTTTTCATCGCAAATGGCCCACTGTTCTAGTACATTAAAGCTAAAAAATATCTTCTGTGGGCTGGCCTGGAAATGTAACTACCATGTATTAACAATTTTTTTCTCCTATGGAAAAACGCACGTCACCTTCCAAACGATTGACTTCAGAGTGAACTTTGAGATCTCAGCCTATGTACGTGTTGGAGGCTGCCTGTATGTCAACATATGGAATGGTGACAAAGGGCTAGATAAACCGACTCCAGAATTCTAGAGGTGGCTGAATGGTAAATGAGAAAGCTCCAAGGAACGGGAAGTAGGGTAAATAGATCAATCTGAGGGCACAGTATCAAGGTTTAGAAAGCTAATACAGGAAGGGAGATACACCTCAGGAAGGATATTAAAAACAGCAGCAAGAACAACACGAACCATTTTTCTACTATATTAGGTCAGGGGCCCCTAATCAGTAGCTTCGGATCTACAAACAATATAGAGGCCTTACAAGTTATCTCTGCGAGATGGTTACCCTCCTCCTGCATTGCTCTCTATAATTGGCCTTGATTCTCAGTTCAGAGAAGAAGACAGAAAACAGCATCCCCAACCTCCATCCTTCTCAACCCACACCCTGACAACCACCCCCCAGGTTTACTTGGCTTCCTTCTGCCCTTACCTCCTTCTTTCAAGAGGAGATCCAAGCTTCAGGAAAGTACAACACAGTTTTTCCTTACAAAGAGGGAGAAGACTACTGTTTTGGGTAAAATGAGATGACTGGTGAAAACAGGATTCCCAGGATGGAGAGAGGTGGAAAGCTAATAACAAAGGACCATGGAAAAAACAAAGGACTTTTGTGCCTTCTCACTGAAGTCCTTAGCAAGAAAATTGATTATATCCAGGGGAACTCTGGGTTAATAGGGCAGCAAGCTAGCAAAGTCTGATACCCACCATTTACGAATGCCCATTACAATATCCATGAAGCTCTGCAAGAACACTAAGAGTTTTGCACTAGCTAGGGAAACTGGGGGAAAACTGATCATCAGCTGCTAGTGGGGAAGGAAGAGCTGGCTCTTGTGGGGAGACTGGGTTGGACTGAGGACCATACCTGTGGCCTACGTACACTCTACCAGATAGTGAAAGTGCCCAAGAAAGAGGGGGAAAGCTTTTGATTCACTTCTACCAGCTGTTTTCAGGGGCTGTACTGATCAGAAAACAAGAGACTACCCCTTTACTACACAAAAATATCTTCCAAGGCAACCAGAGTTCTGATCCATTTCTTCTACCATCAGCTCCTCTATTTTCTATACACTTTTGGAGATTACAACATGAACACACCACATGACTGGTGATGGTGGTAGTGGTGGCTGGGCCAGTGCTTGTTATAAGGGAAATCTCAAATAGAAGCACGCTTGGAGACACTATATATGAAATAATGTAACAGGACAAACTGCAGAGTCATATAACACAGAAGATCAGAGATAGACGATTCCATCTCGGTCCAGTAAAACCTAAAAATAATAAAACCACCACCACCAACACTATCCACTGCCACCTTTTCCTGTGCACTTATTATGTACCAGGTACTATCTTAAGTACTTTACATGCATCATCTCATTTATGCCTCAGTGCAAACACAGGTTGTCTTTCAAGTTTGTTTGAAAGGGTCAGGTAAAATAATATATAACATTTATTGAGCTCTCACTGTGTACTAGGCACTAAGTATTGTATATCTAGTATCTCAACTCGGCACTAGAAAATGGGCTCAGCCTTCCCAGTTCATCCTTCAAGGATCAGTTCAGGCATCACCTCTTGGTCAATCAACAAATATTTATGGAGCATCTACCATGTCCAAGCACTGTGCTAAGAAAAATCTGTGGCTGGGAACCCAACCCTGGCTGTCTATAAGAATCACCTGGGGACCTTTTAAAATTATAGATCCCTGGTCCACACCCCAGACCTACTGAATCTGAATCCTTATAACTGGGATCTGTTGTGGGTGATATTATGTTCCTCCTCAAAATCCATATGTTGAAATCCTAATCCCCCCTATACCTCAGAATGTGACTATATTTGGAGATGGGATCTTTAAAGAGGTAATTAAGTTAAAACAAGGTCATTATGGTGAGCCCTAATTCAATATGACTGGTATCCTTATAAAAGGAGGATGTTTGGATATAGACATGTACAGAGGGATGACCACATGAAGACCAGGGGAGAAGATAACCATCTACAAGGCAAAGAGAGAGGCCTCGGAAGAACCCTGCCAACACCTTGATTTCAAACTTCTAGTTTCCAGAACTGTGAGAAAATAAATCTCTGTCGTTCTCTTCCACTTGCCAGCTGTGTAACCTTGGAAAATTAATTCCATCTCTTGGAGAGCTGTAAAACAAGGCTACCTCATAGGCTTCCTAGGAGCAATAAATGGAAAATGGTTGTAAAGCCCTTAGCACCGTGCCTTGCATATAGTAAAGGCTCATTCATGTTAGCTGTTGTTATTAATATTATAAGGTGCTTGGTCTAGAACAGGAACTCTTAAAAAATCAGGGGATAAATGAACTTCAAGGGAAAAATATTACATCTGTATTTTCACCAACCTCTAACTGAAATTTAGATTTCCTTCCATTATAAATGCAGAGAATAGATCGCAGTAGTATTAGCAGTACCTGTGACTTTGTCATCAGTAGAAATCACAGTTTTATGTCACATTACTATTATTACAGATGTCTTTAAATATTGTTACACTCATCATTACTTTGAAGTTACCGTGGTTATCAGAGCTGCACCCATATCGTGCTACTTACATTAATAACAAGCACTTACATAACTATATGACAGTTTTCCATTTTTAGTATTTTTATAAGTACATTTCAATATAATTTACTTCCTTTGTAATCCTACGTATTGTGTTCTGTGTATCTAAAAACATTGTTCTGAGAAGACATCCATGGGCTTTATTATATTGTCAAAGGGATCCTTGGCACAAAAAAGGTTAAGAAGCCCTGATCTACAATGGAACAAGATAGAAAGCCCAGAGATAAACCCACACACCTAGGGTCAACTAATCTATGACAAAGGAGGCAAAGATATACAATGGAGAAAAGACAGGCTCTTCAATAAGTGGTGCTGGGAAAACTGGACAGCTACACGTAAAAGAATGAAATTAGAACACTCCCTAACACCATACACAAAAATAAACTCAAAATGGATTAGAGACCTAAATGTAAGACCGGACACTATAAAACTCTTAGAGGAAAACATAGGAAGAACACTCTTTGACATAAATCACAGCAAGATCTTTTTTGATCCACCTCCTAGAGTAATGGAAATAAAAACAAAAATAAACAAATGGGACCTAATGAAACTTCAAAGGTTTTGCACAGCAAAGGAAACCATAAACAAGACGAAAAGACAACCCTCAGAATGGGAGAAAATATTTGCAAACGAATCAACGGACAAAGGATTAGTCTCCAAAATATATAAAGAGCTCAGGCAGCTCAATATTAAAGAAACAAACAACCCAATCCAAAAATGGGCAGAAGACCTAAATAGACATTTCTCCAAAGAAGACATACAGATGGCCAAGAAGCACATGAAAAGCTGCTCAACATCGCTAATTAGTAGAGAAACACAAATCAAAACTACAATGAGGTATCACCTCACACCAGTTAGAATGTGCATCATCAGAAAATCTACAAACAACAAATGCTGGAGAGGGTGTGGAGAAAAGGGAACCCTCTCGCACTGTTGGTGGGAATGTAAATTGATACAGCCACTGTGGAGAACAGTATGGAGGTTCCTTAAAAAACTAAAAATAGAATTACCATATGATCCAGCAATCCCACTACTGGGCATATACCTAGAGTAAACCATAATTCAAAGAGACACGTGCACCCCAATGTTCATTGCAGCACTGTTTACAATAGCCAGGTCATGGAAGCAACCTAAATGCCCATCGACAGACGAATGGATAAAGAAGATGTGGTACATATATACAATGGAATATTACTCAGCCATAAAAAGGAACGAAACTGAGTCATTTGTTGAGACGTGGATGGATCTAGAGACTGTCATACAAAGTGAAGTAGGTCAGAAAGAGAAAAACAAATATCGTATATTAACGAATGTATGTGGAACCTAGAAAAATGGTACAGATGAACCAGTTTGCAGGGCAGAGATTGAGACACAGATGTAGAGAACCAATGTACGGACACCAAAGGGGGAAAACCACGGTGGGGTGGGGATGGTGGTGTGCTGAATTGGACGATTAGGATTGACATGTATACACTGATGTGTATAAAATTGATGACTAATAAGAACCTGCAGTATAAAAAAACAAACAAACAAAAAAACCAACTAATACTAAACTTTCTTTGGGTTATTTGTATGGAAATATGTTAATATAAATGTTTCAGACATTACATGAAATTTCTAAAAATCTTATATGTTCTGGTATAATGTTATAAGTCATAATTCTAGTTATTACTTTAAAATGTATATCTCAGAAATAACTAAATTTCCTTGTCAATTGCATTATTATGAACTTTCATCAAATCTTTAACCGTGGTCATTTTTAAGTCTTTTGTCATTTACAGACAGTTCTGGGTGTACTCTGTTGCCTTTGCAAAGATGTTCCTATAAAAGGGTTTCATCTTCAAGGAATTCATGGAAAAGACTCTGACAAGTACAGGTTTCTGGTAACTGACTATACTGCTGAACTGAAGGAATAAGCATTTTCAGAACTCTAATGGAAAACTGATGAATTCATAAAAGTGCTAACAAAAGATCAAGAAGAAAAAAATTAATTACATGGTACTGAGTGAACTGATGAGGATGATTATAATTTTTGTGACTTTCTGTTTGAATTAAAAAAAAATCCCACAAGGACTCAGAGGCAAAAAATATACAAATCAATTTTCACTGCAAAGTAAAGGAGCGGTTACAGTGGAGGATTACTGGACTGAATGTCAATATTATGACGTAGTATGAGTGTGTTTCGTGTTTGGTAATTGCAATCATTGTTGCTTTTGTTGTGGTCAACCATTTACAATGCTTGGTGTCCGTTTATCTATTGTAAAAATAAAACACAGTGTGTGTGTGTGTGTGTGTGTGAGAAAAAAGAACTTAAAAAAAAGAGTTGTGTAAATGATGCTGGCAGGTAGAAAATAATAAAGCTGATATGAACATGCAAAATAAAAGAATATATTATGTAGCCATTTAAAATTATAATTATGAACTGTATAAAACTATATAAAACTGTTTATATTAAGTGAAAAACTGTGTACCAAATTAGATCTTTGTTCTAACCATAATTATGCAAAATACGTGTATAAATGCATAGAGACAAATAGGAAAAAACTCAACACAATTTTCTAGAAGGTGAAATAATTGTTAATTTATTTCCTCTTATTTTATGTATATTATACTTACATATTATATACGTATATTGTATATTATGTTTATATTTATTCTTTGTGCTTCCAAAGAAATTTTAAATGAAAAAAAATTACATTAAAAAATAGTAAGTCCAAAAAAAAAATCTTGATAGAAACATATTTTGAATGTGTACTGCTTACCATTTCATAATGTTTTTTCTTAAAAAAAACTGATTCTTTCAGAGATTGCATGCATGATACTGAGATCATTTGTTTTTTTGTCTGTATAATTGGTTCTTCCCAATGTAAATTGATTTAATCCTTCACGGGACAATTCTTAAATGGTTTAACTATAAGTCCAGATCAACTAAATAAAGATATAACCTTATCTTCTAATCATCAAAAAAAAATAGAAGCCCTGATCTAGAAGGTTTTAAACCCTTACCAACTATAGCAGTCTACAAATCTGTGAACAATTGTGAAAGTTTCAGGAAAGATACTCTGCTTTCTCCCATTAAGAAAGTTTAACAAAATTAAATATTGATGGTAGGGAAATGGACTTATCTAAAAACTACTGTATGCCTTGACTTGAACTTAATTAGACTGTAAGTGCTTAGACGGCAGCTTCCTATTCTCTAGATATTCTATATAACCTCTCAGTGCCTTGGTTTCTTCATCTTTTAAGTGGAGATGATGATAGTATCTCACAGGGTTGTTGTGATAATTAAATTGGATAATGCCATGTAAAGCACTTGGCACAGTGCCTGGCCCATGGTAGTAATAAAAAATTCAGCTATTATAATATTTTTAAAATATTTATTTATTTATTTTTGGCTGCACTGGGTCTTCAATGCTGTGCACTGGCTTTCTCTAGTTTCGTTGCAGTGCGTGGGCCTCTTATTGTGGTGGCTTCTCCTGTTGTGGAGCACCGGCTCTAGGTGCGCAGACTTCAGTAGTTGTGGCACATGGGCTCATTAGCTGTGGCTTGCGGGCTCAAAAGCGCAGGCTCAGTAGCTGTGGCGCACGGGCCCAGTTGCTCTGTGGCATGTGGGATCTTCCCGGACCAGGGATCAAACCCGTGTCCCCTGCACTGACAGGCGGATTCTTAACCACTGCACCACCAGGGAAGTCCATCAGCTACTATAATATTAATTATTATACCAGACTTATCAATTTCCTTCCTGGCTCTCCACAGTACAAACAAAAGTCTTTAAATACATTGGTCAGGGCAGAAGACCTGTAGAGACATTTTTCCAAAGAGGAAATGGAAATGGCCAACAGGTACATGAAAAGATGTTAAACATCGCTAATCATCAGGGAAATGCAAATCAAAACTATGATGAGACATCACCTCACACCTGTCAGAATGGCTGTCAACAAAAAGAACACAAATTACCAATGTTGACGAGGATGTGGAGAAAAGGAAACCCTTGTACACTGTTCGTGGGAATGTAAATTGGTGCAGTCGCTGTGGAGAACAGTATGGAGGTTTCTCAAAAAACTAAAAATAGATACCGTATGATTCAGCAATTTCACTCCTGGGTATACATCTGAAAAAAACAAAAACACTAATTCGAAAAGATACATGCACCCCAATGTTCATAGCAGCATTATTTACAATTGCCAAGATATGGAAGCAAACTAAATCTCCAACAACAGATGAATGCATAAAGAAGATGTGGTATATATACATATATACACACATATGTATGTGTGTATATATGTGTATACACACACGCGCACACACACACAATGGAATACTACTCAGCCATTAAAAAGAACGAAATTTTGCTATTTGCAGCAACATGGTTGGACTTGGAGGGCATTACGCTAAGTGAAATAAGTCAGACAAAGAAAGACAAACACTGTTTGATATCACTTATTTGTGGAATCTAAAAAATATGACAAACTAGTGAATATAACAGAAAAGAAGCAGACTCGCAGATATAGAGAACAAACTAGTGGTTACCAGTGAGGGGAAGGGGCAATATAGGGGTGGGGGGTGTGAAGTACAAACTACTAGGTGTAAGATAGGCTCAAGGATGTACTGTACAACACAGGGAATATAGCAATATTTTGTAATAACTGTAAATGGAAAGTAACTTTTTAAATTGTATAAAATTTTTGAAAAATTAAAAAAATAAGATTGTGGTTATATATATATTTGTTAATAAATCATTGATTGCACTTTTTTGCAGTATGCAATCTTCTTAAAACAGATGTTATACTTTGTAAATGTATAATAAACCATCACTAAAAAGTCACCTAATGGTAAAAGGCATAAGCTTTGAAGTTGGAAAGGGGTAGGTTCAAATTCAAATGCCACCACTTACTACTTATGTGACATGAGAGCTTCTTTAACTTTCCCAAGCCCAGCTCATCACTGGAATCATAGTACCTACTTCATAGGATTGTTGTGGGGATTAAATGAGATGATATATGTAAAGTGCCCAGCACATAGCATGACCTCAATAAGTAATATCTATTCCTTTTCTTAATAATTGTTAAATGTATGGCAAACTTGTGAAGCAGGAGGATTTCCTTAATGCTTCACACAAGGTCCCCTGAGACCTGGTCCTGAAATCCCTTTCTAGCCTTGACTCTCATTGTTCCATCTCTCACATCTTACTTTCCAGTAACACCGACTTTCTTTGTAATCCACACGCAGCCCCCAACATACACCCTGCTGTCACCTCCAGGCCTCTGTTCTCTCCTCTTTCCATGTAGATTGCCCTTCTCTCCTTCCAGAGCTGACCCCTCCTTCACACTCCCCCAGCAGTGCTCCCCACACACACACCAGGCCTCCATCGTCACTTCCCGTTTGTGCTGTATTTGTCTGTTTACGTATCTGTTTTGCCAACTAGACCATGAGTTCTCTGGGGGCTTGGGCTGTGTCTTATCTACCTCTGAAACCTCACTAACCCCATACTTGGCACAGGGCAAGTGGAGAGTATGTGACTGTTGATGACTCCATCTGAGAAGAAGGTGTCCCTTTTCTCCCCTTTCTACTCCGCCCAGAAAGCCACCAGCTCTGTCTGCAAGTGGGGGCCCCTTCTGCTTGTTGGGTTTATGTAAGAACGTTTTGCTACTTGGAGTCTCTCCATCCAACACAGTATATGTGAGCAAAGCAAGGCTTCACAGAGAGGAGTCAAGGAGGCCCTGCCCAGTCAGCCTTCCCGGGGAGTTATGCTATATGTCAGTACAAGCTGGACTTGTATGCAAACACACAACAGCTTTCTGAACTCTATATCCGAGCTATCTAGATTTTCCTCTTTCTAAGTTATATTTGCTCTTGATCAGCCTGGATATAGTATGCAAAGCTGTACTGAATTATTAACAATACTGCTTGCGAGCAAAGACTACAACAAGAGAAATGTCAAGGGGACAAAATCTGGAGTTTAATGGTGCCAAATGCCAAGAAGGAAATACTTCCACCAGGGCCTCATCCCAAGGTTATGCACAAAGATAAGAGGACTCAGGCAAGTGTAGAAGCAAAAGGTCCCAGCAAGTCTCAAAACACAACTTAAATAAACATTTATGGAGCTAATATATTTTGTTATAATGTTTAACATAAAATAATTATAAACAAGAGGGAAAATCATAAACACTGTAATTAAAAAACAATTTAGTAGGCTATAAGTCCACACAATGCATATGAAATTTCATATTCTACTACCTCCTCTGGCTTTTACCCAAGAACATTAAAAAAAAAAAAAAAGACAGCGAAGAAGAAGAAAAGGGGAAATTAACGCATCTAAAGGATTGGGTTTTGAGAGAACAAACAATCTTCAGTAGTCTGTGAGAACACAGCATACTCTCAGCTTTGCTGGACTGGTCAGTGACCTCCCAATGCCTCTTTCACGTCTTATCTTGGGATCCTGTCAGGAAGCAGGGGTACAGCTTGATTTTGGTTTTCTGGGCCCTACAGCAGAGAGAGTATGGCCCTCCTTCCATTTCCGGAAGTTGCTGGGCCCCATATAAGACCCAAGAGCCTTGGAAACAGGAGTTTGTTGGTTGCCCTTTGCTCCTAATCATGGGGGTGATCCTCGTGGCATACAGAGGGAATGTCAAATCTATGAAAGCCCAATCTACAGGGACTCAGGCAAGTGGAGCGCCACTAGAAGAGGGTGGCTCTGCCCCAACTGGTGTCAGTCTGGCCATCAAGCCCTCTTAGTGTACAGGAACCACCTCCTCTTTCCTCCGGCTCTCAGGACCAGTGCAGTGTGAATTCCACTAGCAGGCAAGTGGAATTCCACTAGTGGAATTCAGTGTCTCTGCAAGACCTGACTCAGGCAGGAAATGTTCGAAGTCTTGAACACTAGATGGCAGTATATACTGCTCTATTGCAAGGGCCATGGGCTTGTGAAAGAAGGGGGGTGGGGAGTGCTGACTGAAACTGAAATCCATTTGAGTTTTGAGTGAAAACTGAACATCATGAATATTTTAAATATTTTTCAGGAACCAATAGTTATTGAATCCTATGCATTCAAAGTATTCCAGGTCTCCAAGTTCTGAGACACCCCAGAACCCTACCACTTACCCACCCAGCGCATCCCTACATCTCACAAAGGTGGGGTTTGACCCAGGGCATCAGCCTGCTGTGCTCCCCACAAGTCTGCCCTTTCACCTCAGCTCAGCTCCAAAGACACCTTCTCCTCAGGGTCAAGAACCCTCAGGTCAAAGTTTCATGAGATTCCCCCTCCCCACCCCAGTGCCCATGAACATCCAATCTCTGCATCTCTTTTTTTTTTTTTTTTTTAGTTATTCAGTTACATTGTTATAATAAAGCTGCACCAGTTGTTAAAATATTGAGATACATCCATAACGGTTGGTGAATAGCTGCTGCCTGGAGCCACCTACCTCCTCCCCTCCCCCGCCTCTCCCACCAACCTCTGCAAAGCTCCCAGCTACCGTGGCCATCCTGGCTTCTACCCCTGCCCTCCACCTTCCCTCTTAAGAGACCTCCATGCAACTGAAGCATTAATTGACTGTTAGCTGCCACAGGGGCCACCAGGACATTGCTGGAGCATTATGGCCTGTTCTTGTTCTAATTGGTGATATTTTGAAAAGAGGAAGTTCAAGGGAAAACTGCCCATGGTCAGCTAGCCAAAGGTGGAGGTGGGATCTACCCAAGACAGGCTAACCGCTATGCTATTCTTCCTCTACTTTCTAGAATTTTTTGATCTTTTCTCTGTAGTCTTATATAACTCAATTTTAGTAAAAGTTCTCTGAGTAACTGAAAAGAAAGTATATTCTCTCTGTTATCAAAATTTAGAGTTTGATATAGGGCTATTAGATTGATGTTTTTCAATTACATTATTCAAACATTATTAAAATTAACTTTAAAAATATGGCTATATGAAAATTAAAATTTATATATGTGATTTTCATATTTCTATTGGACACAATTGCCCTATAATCTTTTTAAAAATTTTTTATACAGCAGGTTCTTATTAGTTATCCATTTTATACATATTAGTGTATATATGTCAATCCCAATCTACCAATTTATCCCCCCCCCCAACACCTCCCTGCTACTTTCCTCCCTCGGTGTCCATACGTTTGTTCTCTGCATCTGTGTCTCTATTTCGGCACTGCAAACCGGTTCATCTGTAGCATTTTTCTAGGTTCCACATATATGCGTTAATATACGATATTTGCTTTTCTCTCTCTGACTTACTTCACTCTGTATGACAGTCTCTAGATCCATCCACATCTCTACAAATGACGCAATTGTGTTTTTTATGGCTGAGTAATATTCCATTGTATATATGTGCCACATCTTGTTTATCTCTTCATCTGTCGATGGACACTTAGGTTGCTTCCATGTCCTGGCTATTGTAAATACAGCTGCAATGAACATTGTGGTACATGACTCTTTTTGAATTATGGTTTTCTCAAGGTATATGCCCAGTAGTGGGATTGCTGGGTCATAAGGTAGTTCTATTTTTAGTTTCTTAAGGAACCTCCATACCATAGTGGTATGTATCAATTTATTGGTATGTATCACTTTTTCCATAGTGGCTGTATCAATTTACATGCCCACCTTGAAAGGGTAAGGACAGAGATCACCTAAGGTGGCAGGTGGGGATTGGAAAAGGGAGGGGAGAGGAAATTTGGAAAAATCGGGGAAACTAAGTGAAGAGGGGAGGATGGGACAAAACTAGGGAGAAAGAGGAGGTGCAGAGGTGAGGGAAGCGAGGGGGAAATAAAATGAGGGAAAGGAAGGGGAAGAAAGAAACCAAGGCAAGAAAAAGAGGAATGGGGGAGGAAAGGGGTGAATGAGGAAATAAAGAAAAGGAATCCAGAAAAAGAATAAAAAAGGGGGGGGGCTTCCCTGGTGGCGCAGTTGGTTGAGAGTCCGCCTGCCGATACAGGGGACACGGGTTCGTGCCCCGGTCCGGGAAGATCCCACATACCGCGGAGCGGCTGGGCCCGTGAGCCATGGCCGCTGAGCCTGCGCGTCCGGAGCCTGTGCTCCTCAACGGGAGAGGCCACAGCAGTGAAAGGTCCGGGTACCTCAAAAAAAAAAAGGGGGGGCGAGAAAGAAAGGAAAGAGCAGAAAGGAGTAAATAAAGAGGAAAACTGAGATAAAGAATGGGAGAAGGGCCAAGAGAAGGCAGGCTGGGGGGTGGGGGATTGAGACAGCGAGGGAACAGGGGCGGCGGGAAGCCCGCTGAGGGGCTGGCACTCCCCGGAGCGAGCTCAGAGACCGCCTCCGCTGGGGCTCAGGGGAGACAGGAGAGAGCAAGTGGGAGGAAAGGGGAAGATGAGTGAAGGGAAAAGAAAGGGACAGAGACCAAGGAGCAGTTGAGTGTGCTTCTGTGACTTTTGTTCCAGGCCCGTCTTGGGTCCTCCCGAGGCGTGCCCGGCGCCCTCAGACTCTCCTCAGGGGCCACCGCTCTCTCTGCACCTCCCCCCACCACCACCACCGCCACCCCGCTTCTCGAAGGCGGCGTCTCTCCTGTAGGGGCACCCGTCCGCGGTGGGAACAGACACATTGGCCCGCCCGCCGAGCTCGAGACCGGGGTGGCGAGGCCGCCCCGAGCGGCTGCTCTCGGGGATTTCTGGCCGAAGATGCGCCAGAAGCGGCGAGAGAGCCCGAGCTTCGGCGCCGCGGAGCGCGTTGAGGGAGGGAGAGCTGGGCCGGGCTCCCGGCGCCTCAGGCGAGGGTGCGGGCAGCCGTTAGAGTGCGGGGGTCGGGGCGGGGCTGGGGGCGGGGCAGGACCGCGCCGGCTCTGAGGAGCACGCGGGGGTAAGCGCGGCCCCTCGTGGTCCGCCTGCCCCCCAGGGGTCATTTGCATGTTGTCACGGCCCCGCGCCGACTACCGGACGCGCGGCTCGCTTGCTCGCTCACTCGCTCACTCGCGCTCGGCTCCCGCTACCGCTCCGCCGGCGCAGCCCCGGGGAGCCCGAGTTCTGGCAAGTCCGCGAGCCGGGGAGGGAGGGAGGGAACCCGTGAGGGAGGGAGCGAACCCGTGAGGGAGGGAGCGAGGGCGCGCCCCGGCTCTCCCTCTACCCCGCCAACCGCCCTTCCTGCTACCACAGGTCCGCCCCGGGCCCCCGCTTATACTTGGGAAACTTGGGACGGCTCTGGGGCCGCGTGTGGCACCTCAGGGGGGCGGCCCCGGCCCGGAGAGGAGGGGGTGGGGGAGAGGAGGAGGAAGAGGAGGAAGTGAGCCCGAAGGATCCGCTCAGAGCTGTTTGTCCAGCTGTTTCTATTCGCACCCCGAGCGGCACAGCCAGAAGGGGGCCGAGCCGAGGGTGGCCGGCTCTCGGCGCTCATTTCCAACTCTTCTCCTCACAGCTTGTCTTTCCCAGACACCCTGGAGTCCCCTCAGGCCGGCCCGGCGGGCGCGCACCTGCCGGCCGCCCCTGACCTCGCGGGCCAGGCGTCCCCCGAGGCGGAGAATATGGCCCAGTCCAAGCCCGACTGCCGCTCACCTGTCGGCCTCGACTGCTGCAACTGCTGCCTGGCCCTGGCCCACCGCAGCGGACTCCAGCGCGACAGCAGCGGGGCCAACAACAACCCGGGCAGCCCCACCGTGAGCAACTTTCGGCAGCTGCAGGAGAAGCTGATCTTCGAGAACCTCAACACCGACAAGCTCAACAGCATAATGCGGCAGGATTCGCTAGAGCCCGTGCTGCGGGACCCCTGCTACCTGATCAATGAGGGCATCTGCAACCGCAACATCGACCAGACCATGCTCTCCATCCTGCTCTTCTTCCACAGGTGGGTGGCAGGGCACGCGGGTGGGCACACGGGCCCGGCTCGCAGCCGCCTCGGCTGGACCCGCCCCTCTGACAGAAAGGGGCAACGGGAAGGCCAGAAGGGGCACGGGGGGGGGGGCGGCTGTCGGGCTCCCGGGCTGCCACGACCGGACCCTGAGGCTACCTGGATTCCTGTACGGCTGAGGGGAAGCCTGGCAGATGGGAGCCCTGTTTTGAAAGGTGCCTGCAGAGTCTTTCCTAGGGAGATGCTGGAGCCCAGAAGGTGGACAGAGTCCTAGATGGTTTGGGTGTAGCTCTTGGGATCTGAGTCCCACCCTCATTAAAAAGCCCATTTCCAAATATGCAAACTCAGATGGAAACGGCAAGGGCTTTAAAATTACTGAGTGGCCCTGACTGAGGATGAGGGCAAGCAAAACGTTGAGACAAATTAAGCTGCTGCTGGTGTCGGGGAGAGCGGGGGGGATAGGCAAAATTAGAGACCTGTGAGAATTTCTTGAAACTCCGGATGAGGCGGGACCCCGCACCGCCTCCATGGATCACAGCCTTCAGTTTCCAATGACGGTTAAATGCAGCCCCAAAGAGCATCCTAAGGACAGGAGGGTGGATGATCCATGTCATAGCAGGCGTGTGTTGGAGTGCGGGTCAGGCTTTCTAGAAATCTTGCTGAAGGGCAAGGAAGAGAGAGGGAAGGATAGAAACACAATGGGAAGACCAAAGGTGGCTGCAGTCCTCCAGTATGAGACACTCTGGTAAGAGCCGGTCTTGGGGGGACAACTGAGGCAATTTTGAGGCAGGGGAGGCAACTTCAGGAAACCTAGTGGTGTGTTTGGTGTTCTTAGAGCCATAGGAACAGGGCACTGGTGCGTGTGTGTGTGTGTGCGCACGCGTGTGCGCGTCCGTGCGTGCAAGCGGGTGGATTTTCTTCTTTCTCAACATCACAGGTTATGTAAGAGAAAGAGAAACCCCGCTGTGGGAGACCTGGGTTGCAGTACAAGTTATGGCTCTACTTCCCTGTGTGAACCTGAGCAAGCCGCCTGACCTCTGTGGTCTCTAAGGTTCCTTCTAGTTCTGAGATGCCAGGTTGTGGGCAGGTAATGTGCTCAGACAAGGTAATAAGAAATTTTGAGCTCCCGCAGAATACTTGAATAATTGAATGGCTTTTCAGTGAGGCACAAATAAGAAAGTTTAAAAGCCATTGAGCTAGGCAAGAACTACCCTCACTTAGTGCTCAGCCCAGGTTTGCGTCCTCAGCCCCAGAAGTTCCAGGAGGGGACAAGTGACTTAATTAGCATTATTATAACAGGTTGTATTTTCAGGCATTTTCCATGCCATCGAAGCCCTTTCTCACCTATTATTTTACTTTACGCATCAATTTATCTCACTGTCTCCAAGAAACCACACTGTGTATGGAAAAGGTTTCGAGGGAATCTTCATTTCTGGTGAAAGATTACTACAAGCGTATTCAGACCACAGCAGCTGCAACCCTGCCGAGCGAAAGCCCTAACAGGCTCCTAACAATCTGCTGGGATCTGGGCTCATAGGCAGCGGGGGAGGGGTGGCAAGACACCTGGAAAGCGCGCCTGTAGCACTTGCACTCTTTCAGCTGGGAGAGAAACGGCTCCGAAGTGGCTTGATGACACAGAAGAGGGGACGCTTCCTCGGCTCTGGTTCCTAGGTTGGAGGCCTGGGAGGGTCAGACCTAAGCGAGTGAGGGGTGAGACTGAAAGCCTGAAATCGAAGTGTTCGCTTGTGCCACACGTTGGGAGGCTTTCTGGTGGTCTGGGTTTCTTGAGTGGCAAGACCTCCTTGTCACCTACTCCACTGACACTTGCTTGTTGACGTTCGGTTCTTGGCAAAGCCTGGAAATGCTACCAGGTTGGGTGGGGGGCTGAGAGCATTGGTGGAGGGAGCATCTCAAGCCCTCAGGCTTCCATGAGGCTGGGGAGTGACAGGGTCCTGTGGTAACGGCCTTAACGGTTCTAGCGGGACAATAGCAGGACAAAGCATTCTCTCATTTGCCTTGACAACTGGGACCTTCGAGATTGGAGATTCTCAGTTTGGTTGAGGTTTTGCCTAGAATGACATGCTCATTAGCAAAGTAGGAGACCATTATTACTGGTCACGGGGTTTCTCCAAAATCTGAGCTGGACAGTCTTCTCCCGAGTGAAAATTTCCTCTTCTTACTTCATTTATTCCCTGGTTTTCTATCTTCATACCACAGCCATCATTCTTCCTTCTGTTCCATTTAATGATTTGATATTTCAGATTCCTGCCTGGGTGTCTTTTTCTTCTAATTTGTCTACCTTCAAGGCTGTCTCTTCTGGAGAAGCGACTCTTCCTGCCCCTCCTCCTGCAGCCCACTCCCCTGCTGCAAGGGCTCCTATATTCTTGGGAGAAAGGGTGGGGCAAGTTCTTGATTTCTCTCTGGTTTGTCTGCTTTGACCTGTCCCTGGCTCCCAGCTTAGCTCTTGGTTTCCTTGGAACACAAGAGTGTAAGCAATTTGAGGGTAGGGCGTGTTTTCCACTTACTTGGCTTTCCCTTGGCTTTTAGTTATACACCCAGTACTCAGTAAAGGTTTTTTTTGGCTAGATGACTGCTTAATTGTTGGTGTGGTCCTCTGTAAAGATTTTACAACTTTAGTCTTGGAAAATTCTTATTAAGGTTTAAATGTGATTTTTTTTTCGGTATGAACCACATGCAGTAATTCTAATAGCTTGGTAGAAGTCCTGATGAACAGTGCTGTGTATATACATGTGAATCAGTGGTAATGGCCATGTAGCTCGTTGGTATGTAAATGGTGCCTCTAAACTACTGGGGTGGGGGGGGAGATGATGTGTTTTACACACCATCCCTTCAATCTTGTGTTAAGTAACTAATAACTATAATAGATTAATAGCTAACATCTATTGAGTGTTTACAGCATGTACTAAGCAGTATAGCTGCATAATGTCATTTAATAGTTACACCAACCCAATGAAATGGGTACTGTTATCACCGTTCTTCATTTTTTAATGAAAGAAACTGAAGCTCGGGAAAATTGAATAACTTGCCCGATGCCTTACAATGAAGAGCAGAGCCAAGACTCCACCTAAGGTCAGAAAGACACTAAAGAATTGTCTATGAAGAAAGAATTGTTAAGCAGAGGTAAATATTATCCCAGAAACTAACCAAATGGTTAAAATGTCCTTATTAGGTCAGGGGACCAACCATCCCAGGACTTTCAACCAACACAGGAGTTTCAATGGTCAAACTGGGACAGTCCCAGGGAAACTGGGATGGTTGGTCACCCTATTATTAGGGGACTATACCGTATCGTTTGAAAATGCTTCTAAAACTGGAAAACTTAAGAGGCAGATGTAATATGCCGGGCAAAGAGCTAAAATTTCCAATTGAAATACAGTCTATTAAAAAACTTGCAAAGTTGAAATTTGAGAGGCCTTAATTCTCCGATCAGTAAGGTGTAGCAAGCTGGAATGGGAGCTTTTGCCATACTCTGTTGTTGTCATTGTTGTTGTAACCTTAAATTTATTTCTGAGATTTTATCCAAAACTACTTAATCAGCTCTATTCTGCCTTTGGCCCCCGAGCACATCAGCCAATGTGATCTGAGCTGCTCTGAATCTGAGTTCCCTTCCAGCTCGGAGAGCCCCAGGAGTCTACCTTTAAGCTTCTGAGCTGGCAACAACTGGTCCCCACACTTAGATGCTCAGAAAATAATAATAGCAAAGATTTTTAATTGTTTTATGTGTGCTAATTCATTTAACCTTCCCTGTTGACGTATATATAACAGTAAAGGGAAAGATGTAGATTCAGAGATCAGGCTTCTGACAGAAAATTGCATAAAAATTATGTGTGCTTCTCTGAATCTTCAGACTAATGACTTCATAAATGTATATTCCTGGACCTGATTTCTGAGGACGTAGCCACTTACATGGTGTGATTTGAGGGACAAAACTCTCCTGCCTGCCTGCTGTAGTGCCTAAATTCATATTCTAAGATCAGTTTTCTGTCCTTGTACCATCTAAAACTCCTATCCCATAGCGTAGTGGTACTTGGACCACACCATAAGAAATCCTGAATTAGAGATTGCAACCCTTTGTCAACTAATTTGCCATTTGATTTTGAGGATGGCGTACTTTGCTGTAGAGAGGTTTTGGGTTTCCATGTGGTTAAGTCTGTCATTCTTTGCCTTCGTGATTTTTGCTTTTGGCATCAAACTTTGAAAGTCCTTCCCTAGCCCAAGTTAATTCAAAATAACTAATTCCTGAGTGCCTAGTGGTCTGACAAAGAATAGGCACTCTTGGATTAAGGCACATTCTCTGTTAAAAACACAAATGCATTTGCAAACTTAACATTTATGGTTTGTATACCTCATGAGAACCTCAATATGTAAGAAATCGCCTTTTTGCTGAGGCACAGATGTGAATTCCATGTGCTAAGAGGCTTTGGGTAGTGACCGACCCTACTGCTCTACTAGCAGCTACTATATATATTACATATGTGTGTGTCTTATATATGTATATAAAGTATATATATATGTATGTATTAGTATGTACATATATACCAGCAAAATATATATAACATAAAATTTGTCATTTTAACCATTTTTAAGCGTACAATTCAGTAGCATTAGGTATATTCACAGTGGTGCAGTCATCACCATTATCCATTTCCAGAACTTTGTCATCATCCCAAACAGAAACTCTGTACCTATTAAATAACTCCCTATCCTCCCCTCCCCCCCAGTCCCTGGTAACCTCTATTCTACTTTCTGTCTCTACGAATTTGCCTATTCTAGATATTTCGTATAAGTGAAATCATACAATATGTGGCCTTTTGTGTCTGGCTTCGTTCACTTAGCGTAATGTTTTCAAGGTCCATCCATGTATCAGTACTTCACTGCTTTTTATGACTGAATCATATTCCATTGTGTGGATACACCACATTTTGTTTAATCCATTCATCTGTCCGCAGACACTTGGGTTCTTTCCACCTGTTGGTTCTGGTGAAGAACGCTGCTTTGGACATTGGTATACACATATATTTTTGAGTCCCTTCTTTCAATTCTTTTCGGTCTCTACCTAGGAGTGGAGTTGCCCAGCACCTACTTTTCAACTCAGTTTTTTGGTCCTCTACTCTTAGTCAATCCGTTCAAATGTAGTAATGCCCATGAAGTGAGTGAATGTCTACTTCTTTGGGGAGAACACCCCCTCCCTGAGTCAACTGCTAGTGCTAGTGATCACAATGAAAAGAAAGCTAAGAAGTTTAACAAACAACAGAAATAGTAGAAGTCATATGAGAGAAATGATGAGATTTCAGGATGCTCATGAATTAGGAACTGGCAAAAGTTTTGAGCGTGTCTCTCTAATGAATGGCCAGGGTCTACGGGGGTTTACTACCTGAGGGTTTCCTTTTTAAAAGAGTAACATGTAACGGCTTTGCTTGTCATTACCTACTATGTGTGGATTAGTTTATCAGAATTTTCCTTGGGGCGACAGTTCACTGGGAGTAGGGTTCTATGGGAATGGAACATGGGAAAGCCAAGTTTGGAGAAGAGAAGCAGAGAGACGGGGCCGGAGTTCTTGAAAGGCCTGCTGCAGTGTGGAGCTCTGGCCAGCATGGAGCTTGAGAGGTCTAGATGGAATGCTCGTGCTCTTCAAGAAAGGTGGCAAGAACAGAACACAGATTTCACCTTCTCCACCTCTGGTTTGTCAGGAATGGACCCATGTGAGCCCACACCTCAGAAAATAACTCTTTCCAGGATGACCTTATTTTCCCTCCCAGCCTGAAGAGAAGGTTAACAATCCTGCTTATATTTGCACTTCCAGATAAGCTAACAAGCTTTCAGTTCCAGCTAGAGCTTTGGATCCTTTCCATAACAGGTCCTGAAGGCCAGGAAGTCTGGGAAAATGGAGATGCATGTGTCTGGCCATGGCTGCAGGGTCTCCAGGTCCCCTGAGTGATGGAGCCCAGCAGAGCATTGCCCACACCTTGTGGGCTGATTGAGAGGAATAAGGTCGGCCATGTCTGCACCTGGTGGTGGCCATTGCATGGTGTTTGCTCATCACGATTCTGCTCCTACCTGAACTTTCTCCTCTTATGTAAGGCATCCCTCAAGATAACTACAAAGCCATAATCTGCCATGGCTGGCTGGGTTTACATAACAAATTGGTTGGTGTCATGCAATAGTCTCTCTACCCCTGGAGAAGCCAATGTGCTGCCTGGACCCGAAGCTTGGACCCATTTGGTGGGGCATCTGTGTGCTCAGTGCACTCAAGGGAGAGCATTCCTTGACCACAGGGGTCAAAAAAGATGAAATTTCCCTTTTAGATGAAGAAGGCAATAATGGCCCAGGACATGTACTGTCCCAAGGCTTGCAGTAATGGGACAAGGGTTAGGGCTTCGCTGTGGGGCCGCAGCTTTGGCAGAGCAGGACCCTGTGGGCTAATGGGATCTCTGTGAAGGCCTGAAGGATAGATCCCAGCCTCAAAGCAGTTTTGATGAGGAGTCAGGGCAGGGAAATGGCTTATGGAAGCTACCATGTACCATACCGAAATCCAGCTTAGCGAAGGAGTCAGAGCGGTGATAAGATGGGGTCCTGGAGAATAGAAAACAAACTTTTTCAAATGCTAATCCAGGCAGGAGGGAATATTCTCTACAGACAAGTCTAATTCACTTGTACCTTCTAGCTGGAAATCCCTGCCCCAAAGTAGCTACTGCCCTTTTGGAAATAGTTTAAGAGGTGTGAGATCCCAGCCAGCATGGAGACTGACTAGGAAGCTTCCCAATGTGCAGACACTAGCCCAGGGGGAAACAAGAGCAAGAAGCATGCTTGGTCAGTGATGCCCCAGGCACGCTATCAGCCTTCCTCCCCTGGGAGCCACTTTCCTCAAATAGACCCAGCCTGAAATCAGGCCCCTGCCTGTGGACAAAGCCCCACAGGGACCTTCCCCATCCTTCCTCGAAGGAAGAATTTACTCACGAAACAGCCTTGGGTATTCAACCTACTTCCTCTTGTCTTCTCTTCAGGGGAGATGGAGAGCAGCTGCTCGCAGCTTAGGGTCTGGCCAGGATTCCCGCTCCGAGCTTTCTAGGCCAGTGATTGGCTACAGCTATCCCTGAGGAAGAAGGGGGTGAGAAGTGAGAGGAAGGGAAGTGGTTCCAGCGGCTCCTTCCTGGCTTACACCACACACACACACACACACACACACACACACACACACACACACACACACACACACACACACACACACACACACACACATACACACACACACACACACACCTCCCTTTTAGCCTCACTCCCAGACTAGGCTGGGCCTGGGCCAGCCTGAGGTCCCTGACTCATATCTCGCGTAGTGCCTTATGTAACAGAGCCAGGTTACTGAGGCATCAAGCTTCTGCTTGCTCAGTGGCAGGCTTCCCTGGGGCCAGGCATTCAGAAGCCTGATGGGGGTCTAAGTAGAGCTCACTACACTTCCAGAGGAACAGCCTGCTCTCCCTAGTGTCAGGCCAGTATCTGCTCAGAGCCAAGTGCCAGGCTGTGAAGGTGATTCCCTCTTGAGCCCCCACACTCAGCAGCAAATGTAACCAGGCAGGTGAGCTGCTGTGGGCTTAGTGTGGTTTGGGGTGTTTTTTGGGGGGTGGGTGGCATCTCCTGCTATCACCTGATGGTACGGTGCTAAAGAGTCAGCCTGGTGCATCTGGAGGGGCCCCAAAACAGGTGTCAGAAGTTCTTCTTCCTTTTGTATCTATCTGCTTGTTGGTTCAGGTACTGTTCTGGAGACTTTAGGGAGAAGGGTTTAGTGGAAGCTGGAGGAACTTTTTAAAGGAAGGCCTAAGCCAAATACCAATCCATTCTCCACAAAGTCTAAAAGTCCCCAGGCTAGCCTGAATTCACAGTGATACTTAGCTCTCTTCCTAGCCTGTTCAGAAAATTGCATTACCGGTTTGGTGCAACTGAGCCCCCAGTGAACTGGGGCTTGCTGAATTCTATGACGTATTTCTCTAATAAGCTTACTCGAATATCTACATTACAGAATAGCCCTATCGATCTAATAGTGCATTGACTCAAAGTTTGTGACTAAACCAATAAGTCCTCTTCTTCTCTTTCCTCGTTTTTGCCCAGCCTGTCACACTGTGTCACCAGGGGGTAAATGGCTCACAGGTTGAGGGTAGCTGGGGACACTGCTGTCCTGTCTGAGAAAAAGAGGAAGAAACAGGGAGATAAAGTCAAAAAGGTGGCATTGGGAATTACCAGCAGTTATGATTTGTATCCAAATCTCAGAGTCATGAATCCTCAGACAAGCTGAAGACCACCATCTCAGTTGCAGTAAAATAAAGAAACAAAGAAAAAAAATAAGAAAACCTCTGCCCAGTTTTAAGGCAATATACTCCGCCTTCCCCAGGTACACAGGGAAATGAATGAACTCAGGCCCTGCACTGAGTGACCAAGCACTTCAGTTAATCAATCCATCATTTATCGACCAGGGGCCTGCTAGTAATCTAGCGCCTACTGCGGATTTATTGAATGTCTACCCCGCTAAGCACTGTAGAGGACACAGAAGGCAGGCAGCAGAGGCACGGGCTGGGCTGCGGGGAGCTGAGAGTGATAGAGCTGCATCCCAAGGCCGGCGGGGAACCAAGCAGTTCCACCGGAGCCACCGCAGGCCACACTGGGGCTTCTGCTCCTTGAGGGAAAGGCCTCGAGCTTGCTGTTCCCTGGATCCGCAAGTCCGGAGCTTAGGCGATGCCAAAGCAGACTAGGAAAGGAGAGTCTCTTTCTGGCTGTGGCTTCCAGCAGGGCCTTAAAGAATGGATTGGTGTGGCCCTGTGGGAAGAGCTGTAGGGCTCTCTAGTTGGGAGCGGGAAAGGGAACCTTGCCAGTCCAGCGGGGCTCATGGGTCAGAACGAGCTGGCTGCGGTGGGAACAGTGAGGAACACTTTCTATTCTTCCTGGGCTGAAACCCAGAGTCACCCAGCTTCAGGAAGGAGAGGCCTACTCTGGCCCTCCTCTCATAGCCCCTCTCTGACTCGGGGCAAGCTGGCCCCTAGTAGCCTCCCCCCAGAGACCTAGCTAGACTTGGATAGGTGGAGGCCTTCAGGGCCCGGGAGCAGGAAGGCACCTCTCGTGGATGCTTGTGGAAAGCTCATCAGAACCAGCAGCGTTGAGCTTGGGAGTGCAGTTGAGGGTGGGCACCAGAGGAGCCTGGGGGTATGGCTTCACATCTGTGCACCTCTGGCACAGTCTCCACCAGACCCCTTCTAAGGGGGGGTGACAGAAGCAGGGGCGTGCCAAGGTGCTGCCCTGATAATATATATACCTTTTGCCGCTGGAGGCCCCACAGGGTGTCATTTTAGCCTCGCTTCTACTTTGGTCAAACGCTTCTTTCCCAGGTTCCCTATAAATGACGGTCCTGGGGTTGGGCTGAGGAAGGAGGGAAGCCTCGAGCTGACGGGAAAGGAGAGGGAGCTGGAGTAGCAAAGAGGAACCAGCCTCAGATCATCTGGGGAAGGAGGATGCTGCTTGTGGTCAGCACCTTACTTTCTTGCAGCCCTGTCCCCGTGCTAGTGTCCTGGGCATCCGCGCCCACACCCTTTCCTATCAGTGCTCTGGAGAATTCACATTTAAGTTCATGACCAGATTCAGTCAACAACAAATATAGCAACAACAAATTCTTGCGTGCCTTCCATGTAACAGGCTCACCGTTAGGCACTGGGAATAGAGTGGGAAACTCACAAAAGGCATGGTCACAGCCATCATGGGATAGTCCGTAGACTGGGGGAGATGAACATTAACCAGAAGAGCCACGCTAGTGAAAGTATAATTACAAATATGTGCCAAGGGGGAAAAGGAATAAGCTTCTCTCAGAGAGTATAACAAAGGATCAGACAAGGCTTCCTGAGGAAGTGATATTGCGCTAAAGAAATGAATCTCTATTGCTGAAATTCTAATCATCAGACCCAAGCCAAAGGAGACGTGTTTAGTCAGAGGCTTTCTCAGGAACCTCTGAAGTCATAACATTAGGTAGCTGCTCACACTCTTGGAAATATTTCTAGGCCATGAGTGGCCAGCAGGTCCACAAGAGGAGGACTGACAGCATTCTGACAAGAGGAAGAGATGAGTTTGAAGCCCACGGGGCAGCTAGTACTTAACGTCATCCTTCGCTAAAAATAGTCCATGACAGTATGGAAATGCGTAAAGGCTGGCCCTGGGGACCAGTGATAAAGTGAGTATAGCATATGGGGAGGAAAATTTGTTTTTGTAAATTATTTACTGTAAAGAAAAAGAATGGGGAGGGTCGTCTGGGTTTTCTTTTCCCTTTGTGGGCCTCCTTGTGAGTTATGAATGCTTCTCATCGTACAGAGGCAGTGGGGCACAGAGCTTCAGGCTGCACTCCTTTCTGGGGCCTGGGGTGTAAATTTTCTGGGCTGCAAATGTCAGATAATTTGTCCAGGCTGAAAAACAGCCTGAATGCAGAAGGGAAGAGAGGCTTGTTTAGCCAACGGGCTAAAGCCTGGGGCTTCAGGGAGCTGCGTGGCCAGGCTAAAGGAACTAAGATGATTGATCAGAGAGGAACATTAAGGGTGGGCCTGAGGGTTGTGGAGAGAGAGAAGAGAGGTTGATCTTCAAATATAAGAAAAGTTACAACTCAGAGATGGTGACTAGCTGTTTCCAAACCACACTAGGAACAGAACAAGAGGAAATAGGCCTCTACTGTAGCATGAAGAATTGCGATTAGATATCAGAAAGAACTTCCTGCCTACCAGCATTCAGAGAAGCTAGACAAAATTACCAAGGGATGTTATATTACAAATATGGGGAAGGTGGTAACAATAGCAATAAAGAACTGAATAAAAGTGTGAGAGGGCTGGTTATAAGGACCATGGACAGAAGGGGATAGACAGGTGGGGAAAGCAAAGGAGTCAGAGTAGGTGCTTATAAGGAAAAGGAAAGTGCCTGTGTGAGAGATGAAAGTGTTTTTTTTTTGTTTTGTTTTGTTTTTGTTTGTTTGTTTGTTTTTGCGGTATGCGGGCCTCTCACTGTTGTGGCCTCTCCCGTTGCGGAGCACAGGCTCTGAACACGCAGGCCCAGCGGCCATGGCTCACGGGCCCAGCCGCTCCACGGCATGTGGGATACGCCCAGACCGGGGCACGAACCCATGTCCCCTGCATCAGCAGGCGGACTCTCAACCACTGCGCCACCAGGGAAGCCCGAAGGTGTTTTTAGGAAGATACTTTCATAATAGAAATGTGTATGAAATTTCCATTGGAGAACAGTCATGAAAGCTAGCATATACTCTCCTAGGACTGGAATCATGTGGGGGAATAGACTAAGGAGCGGTTAGGTCCCCTCCGCATCCTTCAGCCTTATCTCCTGGACTAATTAGCTTCAATGGGACACCCATCCTCCATAGTCTAACAATTTGGGGGAGCATCTCAATGTGGGGGGCATTGGGATAAGACTGCCCACCCCAGGTGCATGGGGAAGAGGAGGATTTCTCCTTCCACACACAAGTGAAAATCAGACACAGGGGAGAAAGTGGCAGCCAACAAGCCAGGAAGGATCCCCGCGGCAGGAAATTTACAATCTAGTAGTGGAGACAGACATCAAATAATAATTACACAAATAACCATATCATTACAATTGATCATAATGAAGAAAAGGTGCAGGAAGCCGTGAGAACACAGGCTAAGGGGGCTTCCCCCAGGATTAGACAATCCGCAAAAAGAAAAGTCACCTTGTTAAAACCTTGGGCACTGCTTGTGTCCCTCTGTGAGGGATTCTTGCCCCAAATCAGTAGCAAGGAAAGTTAAAATGAACCCAGTCACCGCTAATACCCTAAGATGTGGATTTTGAAGTTCCTCTGGCTCACTGGGGCCCTCAGATAGGAGCAAACCTCCGAGGAAATTTTCTTATTGCCAAGATCAAGCAGCCATGATTTAGGCAGAGTGATTCTCTAAGGGCCGTAATAGCCTATCAGCTGAAAATCGGGATCAGAAAGGCTTTGAAGAGCTCATCACCTGCCAGATGAACAGGATGAAGGTCACTGAAGAGAAAAAAGAACTAATGTGCTGAAAATTACACTCAGAACTGGCCCCCCAAAATGACCATGTCTCCAAAATGCTGTATCTTCAGTCTCCTATTCAAACATGGGAGGCTTTGCTGGTATATTCTAGTATTGGCTGCAGGATGTGCCCAGGGCTGTAGAGACTGGGGGAGCAAGGATTGCAGAGAGGAAGGGCCCCCACTCTGCTTTCCCTGGTTCCTGTCCCAGGGAGGTGGGAGGTGCTGGCCCTTGTGGGGAGCTGGGTTGGGCTTCTTCACCCTTGAAAGTTCCTGGAGGAGCCGCTGAGGAGTAGAGAAGGACATTAGCCACTGTGTGCTCCTGAAGAGTCTGATAAGACTACCATTGACAGACTCTGTGACTTTGGCAAGTGACTTCTCTGGACCTCAGTTTCCTCGTGTAGAAAATGGTGAAAGTGTGGTTGGGAAGGTTAAGTGAGAGGACGCCCCCAGGAAGCACTCAGTAAAGGGAAGCCTTCGTTATCATTAGGCAAGTCATACGTGGAGCCAGAAGAAAACCTCTTCAGACTTGCCTCATCTCCCTCTCTCACCAGTCCCCTCACCGACCCCTCTCCTTGCTCCGTCAATCACACACCCCATCCTGCCCAAAGCCAGCTAACACCTGCAGCCCAGTCTGGCAAGCGTTCTCCCTATCAAGGCTTGCTCTCTGAACCTTCTTCATTCACACTCAGGTGGAAATTACTGAGAAGGCTTCTGGTCTTCCTCCTGTTGGGGGGAGGAGCTGCTGGGAGCTTCGAAATTTTTAACAGATCAAGACCTACAGAAGCACCAGGGCACCCTACTGGCATTGCTGGCAAATAGAGAAGGATTTCAGAGGGCAGTGGAGCTGGGGATTGCCTCTTCAAGACCTTGAGCTTCCCCCTCCCGAGGGTTGGTGGCTGCCACATGCATCTTAGCCGGAGACACAAAAGCTCAGAACTGGTAGGACTTCCGCAGCCATTCGGTCTGACGCCCACCCCTTACAGATGAGGAAACTGAGGCCCAGGGATGGGTGGGTACCTGCCACAAAGCAAACAGCCAATTAGTGACCAGCTGAAAAAAGAAACCATGTCTCCTGATTCTCTTGATCCAATGGCCTCATGACTTCTTGTCTCTAGATGGCTGTGGACATCCCATCCCAGTAGGTACACAACACCTCCATGCCAGGAGACCAGCTTTGGGTCTACCTGATGCCAAGAACGGTGTTTTTGAATTTGATTTCATTTAACGGGATTGACCAGTGGTTTGGGTGTTACGGAGTCCCAGCCCTGGAATCTTGCTTCTGCTCAGGCTGGGGCTGCATGCCACAGCCACAGTCATGCAAGGGGGACAGAAAGGCCTGCTGTTCGGGTTGGAAAAGAAATCAGTTACTGAAACATTGGTCTTTTTGAAAGTTCCAACCACAGGGGCTGGCTGGCAGAGCCGCCGTCTGGGCTCCCCCGGAGGATCCGGCCCTCCCCTTCAGTCTGGGAGTTAGTTTAGGAAGCTGGCCCGGCCTCGGCAGAAGATCTGGAGGGCAGCGCTCGCCCCAGGAGCTCCAGCCTTCCCTCAGAGCCTGGGAGCCCCCAAAGGCACTCGGGCCCGGGGC
This sequence comes from Globicephala melas, assembly GCF_963455315.2. Classification (NCBI taxonomy): domain Eukaryota; kingdom Metazoa; phylum Chordata; class Mammalia; order Artiodactyla; family Delphinidae; genus Globicephala; species Globicephala melas. Next base: position 36,707,410 of record NC_083335.1, read on the forward strand.
CGGGGCCGGGAACTTCCTCCCGCCTCCACAGCTGAGCCAGCCCAGGCTGGCCCCAAGGCTCCTGAGCACTTTTTCTTCTGAGCCTGGGAAAGAGTTTCCAGTTGCTCCCACCTAGCCAGGCAGCTACAGAGGGAGAGCTAGAGAGCGAGAGGGAGGCACAGAGAGAGAGAGAGACAGGAGCCAACCCCAGCCAGGCAATCAAGGTTTCCCTGGGCAACAGTGAGATGAAGGGGGAAAGGCTGGAGGAGCCCCAGCTCGTGGAAGACCCCCAGCTTGTAGAGGACACTGAACTCGTGGAGGAGGCACAGTTCCTGGAGGAGCTACAGCTCGAAGTGTTGGAAAGTGGGTCAGATTTGGATCCAGAAGATCTGGGTTCGAATCCTGATTTTGCCACCAATCTGATGCTTGAGCTTGAGTAAGTAACTCCCTGCCCTTCTGTGGGCTGCTTTCCCTACTTAAAAAATGGGGGAGGGGGGAGACAAGGTGGTCTCTAGGGTCTCTTCCAATTCAGATATTCTGGAAGGCTATATCTCTAAAATCTTGATGTGTGTAGATGGGATGCATGGACAGTTGAATATGTCATTGAACCCCTGAATGTTAGAATGGTGGGAGTGACAAAGAGGGGGTTCATATGAGCAAAAAAGGGAAGGAGAAGATGGTAAATGTGTAGAGTCGTGACTCCAAGAGAGGGTCTAGGCTGAATAGAACATTAGGGTCCATTTTCGAAACTCAAGGATGATGGGCTCGGAATGAGTTAGTAACAAGAACGAGGGTGTTTGGGGGTGTGGTCAGTGTGTAGTTGCCAATGAGCCCTCCACCAAATGTCTCCCAGTGGCGCCTTCACCCCCACAGCTCAGGTCCTCAATCCAGAATGCGTTTCTTGAGTTCTTCATGTGTGTCTTTGTGGAAATTCTCATTCGAATTAGGGGGATTTTCAGGTCTTGGATGTTCACATCCAGACCTAAAAGACTGCCTAAGAAGAAAGACTAGAATTTGACGGCTGCTATGTATAGCTACTCTCCCCCCAGCTAATGCCCAGATGAGCTACCAGAAACCAATCTGCTTGGTGAATGTTGGTGTTTGGTACATTTCACTGCCTTCAGATTCCTTCACAGTGGGTCATCTCTCCCTGGGTTATATGGTGAGGGTCCAGAGCCACAGTAGGTGCCATTTCACTAACCAGAGAGCTCTCAAGAGGCTTGAGAGCTCGGGGTTCCCTACATGGTAGATCATCTCCAGTGTCCTCTGCCAACCGTGTACCCACCAGCCTCTCCACTGCTGGGGAGACTGTGGTGGGGAGGGTGAGTAGAAGAGGAACCGCCCCCACCTGTCCTGACACCTGCCTACTGCCCTAGCACCCTCACCCTCAACACCGCACACTCTGCTTCCTCGCCGCTAACCCTCCTTCTTCTTGGCTCAGTTTGTTCAACAATCATTTCTTGCCCCTCAGTTAATCAGTCATAGATTCCCATGGTTGCAAGGGATCTTAGAATTCCCACAGGGAATAGTGCTGCACTATATAGAGTGCTATGATCCTCCTTAGTGCCTTAGGGACTGCTGAAAGGAAAGAAGAAGGGAGAAAGGGAGGAGAGAGTTGGTGGCAGGGGAGAAGCCAGGGAGAAGGTGAATTTAAGGGAGGAAAGGAGAAGAGGAGAGAGTTTAGAGGGGGACAGAAAGAAAGACGGGAGGTTGATTGTGCCACCGCCCTCACCAAATAGAGGTTACACTTCCAAATAAGGTCACAAAGAAAAATCTGCATGTGTCTTTTAAAGTTGGAGGGGTTTGGGTCCTCACCTGGCTTAATTTTCCTCACCAGAGGATTTTCGAGCTGGGCTGCCCTGAACTACAAGGCATTTCCTGGTGGGTAGTGGAAGTTAGGGGGCTCTGGGCCGAGTGGGTGGAACTCCCTGCCTCAGCCCCGCCTCCCTCAGAGCAGTTCTGCTCGTCTGAAGACTTTGTATCCAGGGACCCTGAGAGTGTCCAGGTCAGATTGGGGGAAATGGGGATGGGGAATGACTATCTGTTTAACAACAACATCAAAAAAGGCCATAAGCCACTGAAGGGCCTTAACTCTCCAGCCCAAACAAGAATGTCTTGTAAAGCATCCCCAGGGGGTGGACACACTGCTTCAGCTTGAAGGCATCTACCCACAAGCCGGTTGCCTTGTTGGTCAGCCCTGATTGTTAGACAGTCCTTGTGTTTAGCCAACATTGGCACAATCTTTCTGGCCTGCAGGATGCTTTAGCCCCACTGCTCATGTTCTTGCTGTGGGCCTCCTTTGTCTCCTGACCACCCGGAGAGCAGGCTCAGAGGGGGGTCGCTGGCTTCCCAGGGAATACGGTGTTCCCAGCTAAGGGCACCACGTGCTCCGAGCTTCCCAGCCGGAGGTTGCTGGGGCCCATGTGAGCGCTGGGATGGACAGGCAGGCGACTGATGTGGGCTTAGGGCACTCCAGCCAAAGCAGCCCCTGGGGCCAAGGCTGAGGAAGTCCACTCCACAGAGGGCACTGTCCGAGTTAAGTGAGGTCTAGTGAGGAATTCTCAGCAGGGGAAATAGCTCGAGGGAAGGAGCACTTGACCGAGAATAAGGGCCCTGTGTTCTGCTGCAAACTCCAGCCTTGGCTGGGGCTGGCACCTGAAAGGAGGAAAATAATAAAAGCCAGGGCTCTAGCCCTGAGAGGAAGGCGTGAGGGAGGCATCCCGGCCATTCGGCCCTCTAAAGCCCTGCTGGCTTTACATCGCAGGAGGAAATAAAGCCGTGCTTGTTGGCGGTGGGGACCATCTGCGTGCACTATACAGAGGGCACTGTTCCCTCAAGTGCGGTAAACATACGCTGGTGGTGTGCAAGATGATTTTAGGTGGTACGTGGACTAACTTTGTTCTTCTATTTTTGTAGCTATTTATTTATTTAACATGTATGGGGGGGAGTGTGTACACTGTATGATTTCAAAAATATTTCTGAGGTGGAGGCATTTTTAAAAAGTTAATCTGCTTTAAGTTATTTTAGAGAAAGTAGTAAATAAATAACAATACTGGTGGTCCTCAAATATGGCCCAGATCTTGAGAGTGGTAGGCAAATTATTGGATTTGGGGCCATCCTACCACACTGTGTTAGCAGAGTGGTCAATAGGAGCCATGCAGTATGACTTGACATCGTCTTGTCCATGTACACCTAGCTTGAAGTCCCCCTCTGACAGCCCGATTCCAAGTGTAAGAACACCCTGCTATTTTTACATCTCTGGTGTCCTGCTCTGCCCCGTGACACTCAACACTCCAGATCAGCAGCAGGCCTTTCCCTGGCTCCAGGGCATGGTCTCTACCATGCTCGGGCACACACGGGGACACAGCACTGAGAAGTTGTCCTCACCAGCTTTCACTGACTACTTCTCAGCATTGTTCATGGACATATTCAGCTCCAACCTAAGGAGTATATCCAGGAAGCAAGTCAAAGAGGTTCCAATCTTTCTCTGAATGCACAAAGCCACAGTAGAAGGACAGGAAATATGTCACTGTAGCAATTTCGCATGAACCGGTGCTGATTTCCGGACAGGTTCGGGCAAGATTCGGTGGGAAATTTGTATAAAATCAAACTGTACAAGAGGGTTCCCACTTCTGCCAAGAATTTGTAATGGGCTCTGTGTAAATAAGCTTGGGCCACTTCCTCCTTCCATTGCCCTGAGATAGGGAACATGATTATTAGTCCTGCTTCCTCCCAGGGCTCACCTTGCGGATTGCGAGGTGAGCCCTGGAAGGAAGTGGAAAGGTGATAAAGGTTTTGGGTCAGGTCTCCTGCTTTCCACCTGGATTGTACCTCAGGAGCCTTGAATGTCTTTCCTGTATTGTCCCTGGAACTGTCTTTAGCCAAAGGCTCAAGGAGAGACAGCTGATCTTCCAACACCTCTAAGAAAGGAAATACCACATTGTCCTTTGGTCATACACTCCAGTGTTTAACAACCTCTGCTCTCTGAGACTGTTCCTCCTAAATTCTGTCCTCCTGCTTTCAGATATACCCCCTTAATATGATTAAATGGTGGTTATTATGTCCTTTGTCAGCTCTCTTTTCCAAATTAGCAAAATCTATTAAAAAATACTTAGAATCAGTTTGTATTTCTCCATTCCTTAGACAGTCTCCAAATTCTCCACCAGAAACTTCATTCTGTCCTCCGTAACAGCTGAGAGTTAGCAGGCACGTCTCTGCCCTTAGCCAATCGCCCAAATCTCTCCTTTGACCAGTGACACACATTTGCAAGAATGCAGGTTAGGAAAGGAGCAAAATTAACTGGACCTCGGAGGACCCAATCACCTGCCCTAACCCTCGGAGCTGGCTGTCCCACGGGAGACTGGAACAGTGTAGGGTTTCATTAATGGCCAGTGGCCATAGAATAGAGAAGGAAGATGACCTCAGAGTTCCTACATGCTTCTTCCTTATTTAGAGCATCCAGGATCATGCTTTTTCCTTAATGATACTAAATTGTGTGCTTATAATTCATTGCAACCTCTGTCTTTTGCTGCCCTACCCACATAGCCCCATTCTCGTATCTGGGTAGAGTCATACTTTGATTATTCTTATATTCATTATCCACATCGGGGATTATCCATAGAAGTCACTGAATCCCAGGTTGCCAGCACACACACACACACACACCCTTGAGCTGCTCTCTGGGTGTTCAGGCATGCAGGGTCACTTTGACACCAATCCAAGTCAAGCATAAATAAAGAAGATTCTTGCAAAAATAAATTATCTGCTCACACACAGATTCCAAATACGATCATAGTTGAATTTTACGTGGCTGAGGTAACATTGGACCTGTGGCATAGATAATCGAAAATAAAAGTTACACAAAAAAATCATGTATAGCTAGCTTTCAAACTGCACTATGGGTCTAGTTTTCTTTTTTCAGTAGTTCTGCCTTCCTAATTATTTGGACCCATATGAAAGTGAGCTTGCATCCCTGGAGTATGCAGAAACTAGGAGGAGAACCTGGGTGTAGGGAGAAGCTAAGCTGAGACCAAGTGTTGCCACAGACATTTCACAAAGTGGAAAAGCCACCAGAAATACTTGGGAGTTGGCTTTCAGAAATCTTCTCTGTGTGTCTTTGGAATGTGTCATATAGTTGTTTAAGCCATGGATTTGTCCAGGAAGGTCTAAGGGGTCTGCCTACCAGTACCTAGTTTGACTTGGGGAGGCACAGGGCCAGGGAGTTGACAGGAAATCGTCGTTCCCTTCTCCCTCTTCTCCATAGCCTGATGGCTGTTGCACTGTGCCTAGTCTGGTCACCCGACCTGTGCAAGTCTGAAGGAGGTGGTGCAATTCATCTGAGGAAAATCACGTCTGAGACAGGAAGGGGCATGGCAGCCTCTTCAGCCAAGGATTTATGTATCTGTCACAGGAGGGAAGTGTGAGCTGAGAAATGACTCCCAGAAGTGCTAGAATTGGAAGAGGCAGCACTGCTACCTTTCACAGTCAGTAATGTATTCATGCAGAATCCGGGCTACCTCAGGAGGCCAGCATCCTGGCCCTTCCTCCCTTCCTCGAGTCCATCCTCCCTCCTCACCCCCTTCCTCCCTCCCTCGCTCCTCTCTGGCTCCGCACACACTTAAGAAAACAGAGCAGAGCTGGCCAGGTGCATCCCGCCAGGGGCCAAGCTGTAGGTGAAGGAAGGAGGCTTGTTGCTGCTTTTTGCCTGGCAGTTAGAGGCCAAGGGGACGGACCCCAGACCCTTGAGCCAGTCACAGCAGCTTGCAGTGGATGCCATGTTGCCATGATGGGCATTGTGGCAACCTGGTGGATGGGGTTCCTCAGGTCCCTGCAGCCCACAGAGGCCAGGGGGCTCTATCTAGACTTAATTCTTTGCAGTCTTTGTGAATTGATGTTTGTATTTTTGCCTGCCGGGCACATTTTGGCTATGGGCCCTCTGCTGAGCCTGGGACTGCATCTTTACTCCACATCCCTTCCCCTGAAGCGTGGCTGCCAGGATTGCTCCCTTGGCAATGTCATTAGGCTTCCGTGGTGTCTCTGGGGAATATAAGCTGGACAGCAGGGCTCCATCTTTTGGGCTCTAGTTGTCCAGATGACTTCTAGCTTCTCCAATGCCAAGGGACCCCAGCTGCAAAGTCCAACCCAGTGTCTTTAGGAGCACCCACTCCACTCAGGTCTGTTGCCAGCACCAACGGAAACAGACTCCTGGCCTCCAGGTGCAGCTCTTTGTGTGTTCCTTTCCTATTCTTTGCCTCCAGGGCAGGGGCTTGGCCAAGGGAGCAGATTCCCCGCCATGACAAAGAACTAGTGACTCAAATATCATATATTAATGCATATATGTGGAATCTGAAAAAGTTGGTATAGATGATCTTATTTACAAAGCAGAAATAGAGACACAGATGTAGAGAGAACAAATGTATGGATACCAAGGGGGAAGGGGAGTGGGTGGGACGAATTGGGAGATTGGGATTGACATATGTACACCATTCATACTATGTATAAGATAGATAATTAATGAGAACATACACAGGGAACTCTACTCAATGCTCTGTGGTGACCTAAATGGGAAGGAAATCCAAAAAAGAGGGGATATATGTATACGTATAGCTGATTCACTTTGCTGTACAGTAGAAACTCACACAACATTGTAAAGCAACTATACTCCAATAAAAATTAAAAAAATAAAGAACTAAAAGCAAAAAGAAAGAAAGAAAGAAAAAAAACTAGTGACTGTTGTCATGCTCCTCTTCTCAGGAAGCAAGGGGTGGGCCATGCCAGGCCTTGAAGCCCAGTAGGGAGGGTGGTGAATGACACTCCTGGCTCCAGATCTCATCCCTCCTCACCAGCACATGGTCCCTACGTTATGTGGGAGGCGATGAGTCTGAATTCTGGGGAAATGCCTCTGTCTGGAGAGGTGATTTTATCTCTCTTGTTGTAAACCTAATTGCCAAATCTGAAACATTGTCAGCCTGGATAGAGGAAGCAGGCACATTCTACAGAAAATGGCAAACTGGGTAGAAATTGGTTTTGACCTTCTCTTTTCTCCCCCATTCTCCTTTCTAGCACAGGTTCCCTCAAACTACCCCCAGCTGCTTAGGGCTCTCAGCTACAGGGTGATAGATAGCTCATGTTCCAGAACTTTCCTGATCACCCTGCCTCTTAACCATGCCCCTGAGGGAGGCTTACTTGCTGCTACTGCTAATATGGTACAGTGAATCCAGCTAAGGTGTAAACAGCTGGTAGTAACTGAATGTGCTTCCCCTGCCCAAGTCACAATTCTGTTTAGACCTAGACCTTTGATGGAAGTGAAGTGAGAACTGCAGGCTCAGCTGGGGGCTAGCAGAGCTGACCTTTTTGGGCAAGGTTCCTCTGACCTTTAGCCCCTTAAATCATACCAAGCAGGCAGCTACCCTCTCCATGTATGTGCAAAGTCATCCCAGGGGATGCAGTTGACTTTAGCAGAGGCAACTGGGAGAGTCCTGGCTGTGCCCTGCCCCCATCCCCATAGAAGCCCATACACAGGGGTAAGGCTCCAGCTGAGCCTAAATTCGGCCTTGGCCTCTGCCCTCCCCCCACCAGCCAGGCAGGCACTTTGGATGATGCTGGGAAGAAACTGGAAATCCTCGCTCGTGTGTGTGTGTGTGTGTGTGTGTGTGTGTGTGTGTGTGTGTGTACCTAACTCAGTTGACTTTAAATATCTGAGAAAGCAAGAGTGAGGCAATTACTTGTAATAGCAAAACCATTCTCGTTTGAAGGGAGGAGCTCTAACCACTTACAGAGCAAGGGTTACAGTCCTTCCAAGGGGTCTGTTGCTAAGCTATTTTTGGCTCATTTGCTCTTCTTTCCTCCTTGAGTTCTGTTCCTCCCCAGGCCCCTCAGGAGCCCCCCTCTCTACCTCCTTCCTGGTGTCTGTGCTCACACAGGCTTATGCAGGGGAAGTAACCTCTAGCCAAGTGATTCTCTCATCCAACACATTTTTCGAGATGGTCCCACTGCTCCTTTCCAGAAGAGCAGGGACAAAGGCTGTCTGGGCCCATGTAACGACCTCTTCCCCTCCGCCCAAGCACACCGGAATTCCAAATGCTCTCGTTTCCTTCGAGCACAAATGGCTTTTGCCGCTGATCCTCTGCTCTGGGTTACCCATTTCCTGCTCAGCCCTGGCACAGCAAACGTGTCTCTGTAGCAGCTACCTCAGGGTAATTTGAGAAGGAGCTCTAGGCCACCACATGTGCAAAAGGAATCAGGGGAAGACACATGTGGAATAAGAATCTCCACAGAGAGAAAGATGCTGGGCTTTTGCAAACGGCCTGAATAATATAGAAATACCAGCGCCGGATGTTTCTCGGATGCCAGCATCATTTAGTCTAAGGTGATTTTTTATTATTATTATTATATCCTCCCAGTTACAGCGACTCAAACAAAATCCCTGACACTGTTCCATCTGCCTTAGGGAGTCAGCAACAACACATGTCTTGGCTGTGTGAAAGTCTTGGACACACATACCCCTATCTGGCCTGGAACCCTCAGCCTGTACCTGCAGTATCTGATCGGTTTCTGCCTAGTCAGTCAGCGTGCCCTGTCGCTGAGCCTGTTTGGGTGGGGAGGGTGGGAAAATGGAGCAAGCGCTCCAGGACGGAGCCTACTCTTTCCCCACCCCCCAACTCCCCAGCTGTCTCTCCTTGTTCTATGTCTCAGGCTTCTGGACTCCAATCCTGACCAGGCCCAACACCCCCTGCCCCTCAAAGCAAAATAAGAAAGCAGGAGCCCTGCTCACGTTCATTTGGTCCCATCCTTTGTTTTACCATTTCTAGACCCATGTTTTTCCGTAGGCCTTCCAGCACTGATTCACAAAACTGCAGCCCCATTCTAGGGTAACCCGAGAATGCCGGCCTGGGACCCTAGACAAAGCTGCTGAGTAAACAAAAGGTGTTGCCCCCAACTCTGTCTGCCTTTCTATAGCATTCTCTCACTCCCCTTCTCTATGCCCTGTACCCCCATCACTCCAGTGCCCAGGCTGTGGCTGCCCCCTGGATGTCTGGAGCACTGGGTGCCAGGCAAGAGCTCCTGCTCTACACTGCTAATTTTCCAATGTGCTCCTTTTGGAGCCCTGGGGAGCCACCAGAGTGATCTCGAGGGCAAACGGAGAGCCCAGCCAGTGGGAATCCATGGGCCTCATCTCAAGTTCAACTAGAGTAGCTCTGCTTTCATCTGTTTTATAAATTGGGTTTTCCATGTGAGACTCTGTTTGAAAGAAAGGATTCGCTTTTGTAAGGAAAAAAAAATCACTACCCTAGGCCTTACTCTCTATATATCCAGATCAACCTACTCCTTCCTTGTCCTCTTTCCTCTGGTTCTGAACTCTACTAGGGGACAATGGGGGGTAACGCTAATCAAAGAACCACCCCTACTGATGTGTTAGTTGGCTACAAGCTGGCTGGCAACACCAGTGCCTTCACCCAGCGAAGATGGTGAGGAGAGCAGGCAAGTTGACACTCTGCTCCCCCTTGCATCACGTGGCTGCCTCCCCAACCATCATTAATAATAATCCCTCGCATTTGCATAGCACTTGACAATTTCCAAAGCACTTTCACAGACTTTATCTTATTTGATCCTCTGGAAAGCCTGTGAAGGCCGCCAGGGCAGGGACTGTTATTTACATTTTACAGACTCAGGAGACTCTCAAGACCATTTAATCATCCGTCTCTCTGAAGAGCTTGCTAAAGGGAACTAGTCAGGATGAGCTGAAAGCCTGGTTAAAAGGAATGAGAGTTGGAAAAAGGGTTAAAAAGAAATGATGGGGGAGGGAGATGAGGTTGAAGGGAGCAGCAGAGCCCACAGTGCCACCAGATCCCCCAGCCTGGTTTGTGAAACTTTTCAGAAATAGAATGGAACTTTGGGAGGGGCCGACCCAAGGAGATATCCCCTTCTCCATGATGGTGACTGCTTGAGTCGACCACTGCCCCCATCTTGTCTTATCCCCATTTTACAAACCTGACCTGGTCACACAGCTCTCTTGGGACTCAGGAAGTAGAATGTCAAGTCCTAGAACCGGAAAGGTCCACAGAGATCATCTAGTCCCACCCCTCACGTTATAGGACAGGAAACAGAAGCCCAGAGACAGAAAAAGTCTTGTCCAAGGTCACACAGAGAAGCAGAGGCAGAGCTGGGTTGATACCAAGATCTCCTAACTTGCAGTCCAGAGTGCTTTCCGCTATAAGCCACTGCTGCCGCTGTGTGTGTGTGTGTGTGTGTGTGTGTGTGTGTGTGTAGGGGAGTGTGTGTAGAGGTGTGAAGGAGGGTCGTGTGCAGTGCCGGAATGCCTGTCTGGTGAACCACCGTGTCCTGGACTTTGTACCCATGTGCAGTGGCTGGGGGTTAAAGCCATTTGTAGGGCCTGGCGTATGATAGGATGTGAGAAAGACGGAGTTCAGGGTTTCTCTCCCAAGGGGATTCACCCATATAAACTGCTCCAGGTAATTAAGATCCCAGAAGAATTGGCAGCTGCTTGCTGAACAAATTAGACTCTGCCTTTATGGGCATGTTCTGTGCTGGAGATCAGAGGGCCCTCCCTGATGTTTGGTTCATTAGTCATTGTTCCCTGTCAGAGCAAGCACTCAGAAAATTGGATGTCTGGCAACAGCCTGTATTCAGAAATTAAATAGCAGAAGCAGCAATGGCAAGAGCGAGTGTCTGGGACAGTGCTCCATGCACAGTAGGTGCTTGGAAAATGCTTGTTAGCTAACTAATGAACTAAGTAAAGAAAGCCTTTAGTCCTCTGTGCTATTCAGAATGAAACAGTGTCAATAACAGATCTGATTGCTTTTCAGCCTAGCCACATTTCAACTTTTTAATGGGCAGGCTGGTGGGACTTGGATAGAAACTAACTGGACCGTAGACTTCCTATGCAGATGGCACTGCATAGATCACAGTGCCCACCACCTGGATCTTAGATCTAATAGACTAACTGCACACTCTCAGCTTGCTCATCACTTCCTTTTTGTCGAATCCAAAAGCCTTTTCCCAGTTCTAGTCTTCTTTGGCCAGAACAGAGGCAGCCTGGTGGGGGACAATGAGATTCCAGAGCATGTATGGGGAGGCGGATGGGGACAGGCTCCAAGAGGACATCCAGGGCTGGTGGGCTTTAAAATCAACTTTTCCTTCTTTGCCATCTTGCCACAGGCCAAGCCTGCCAGGTGAATTTGCACAGACACTTTAGTATTGTTCTTAAATGTCAGGGAAAGATTTTTATTTTTGTTTTGTTTTGTTTTGTTTCTTATACTAAATGTTCTTGGTTCAAAATACCCAGGATTCCTTGCAAAGGTCAGCTAGCATAGCAGAACTAAGAGAGTCTTAGATGCTTTTGGCAGCTGCTAAAGGTTACCGCTGGTGTCTTGTCTATAGGCCAAGGGAGTGAACTCTGTGAGGGATTTCAAATGTCCTTGATGGACTTTTCCACCATGCTAAGAACCGTGCTAGGAAAAGCACTTCTCTAGTTCACCTGGCTATCCAGCCACTTCTTCAAATCCCACGCACCAAGGAAGAAAGCACTAGAATTTATTGAGCACAGACTTTTTTGGCCTCTGATGGGAAGGAAGATGTGTATGAGTGTGTGTATGTGTGTAGCTGTGTACGTATGCGAGGACTTGGTTGTGTGGAGGGAGTTTGGGTAGTAATGTGGAATGTACATAAAAATATGTTCAAATCGTATGCAAAAAAAGGTATGGAAAATGTATGGTAAATATATTTATGTGTAGATGGGGAGGGACACTTGTGTTCGTGAAGGGACAGCTGGAAAGATGGCATCTGGGAGGGTTGGTGTTCTTGTGTGTGTGACATATGTTTGTAACTCCATCTGAGCCTATTCCTGTATTTGGGACTTGAGAGTCAGGGTGAGGAAGGTATATGTAAAAGAGGCATGTGTGCCTCTGTGTGTGTGTATGTGTGTGTGTGGTGAGGGTTTGTGAGGGTGTATATGTCTGGACTCTCCTCAAGTCCTAGGCTTGCCTGGGAGAACCATCTTGGCCCCTATTCCCTTTTCTCCACTCACAGACCTCTTTAAGCTCTCTGCCTCTGCATTCCCCCCCCTTTCTCTGTTTCATGATCTCTATCATCCCTCCCCACTGCCCCCCCTCTCCCAGGCCACCTGCAGTCTCTATCAACAAAGTGGGGGTGACTCCACCATTGGGAAGGGCAGTGCTGAATGATCGGGAAACAATCTCCGAGCCAATAAAATGTCTGCCTAAAGATTGTTCTTGGATCAATGGGAATCCTGTGGGTCACCCTTGGACAGATTAACATCATTAAGAAATGTAATATAGATATTCAATCCGAGAATTTTGGTGACTTAATTAAAGCCTTGTTTTTAGTTCTATTGAGAAGGAAAAGCATGTATTATCTTAAGTCTGACCCTGTGCCTTCAAGAGAACTCTTATTCTGTGAAAATAAGGGCTGAGGTAGGCAATTCACACATACTTGTGAAATCTAAGCAGATTATCTCACCAGTGGCTATAACTGTAATAAACTGAAGTGACCTCGGTTTAAACAAACAGATGTTTGGGGCTGACAATTGAAGTGCAAACATGACCTTAATTAATGACCAGGTTAATAGTAAGTAGCTCACTCGTTAGAGATATTAGCTAAATTCTCAATCTCAGCTATAACATAGGTCTCCAGGCTACCTCTGTATTCTTCCTGTTAGAAATGAAAGATTTCTAGCTACTCAGTTGGTGAGGCCACTTATGAAACAGGAGAGAAGGAAAACCTAGAGACAGTTCTGACTGGAATGAGTGTTTTAGGAAAAGTATTCCTAAATACTCAAGGTTCCCATCCATAAATGTGTATCCACCATCAAAGCCAGTCCTCTTTTATTTTCCCCTAGGTAAACCCATAAACAAGGTATACGTTAATAACCATTAATGAACAAACATGATCTCTAGTTTCAAATAATTTCCTATCAATAATTCAATCTGGGTCCACTGTCTTCCCACAGCTAGACGCAGGGAGACTGTCACTTGTGGAAACGACCCTAGAAAGAAGCCTAACACTCTGTTGCCAAAGAGATGGATGAAACAGAATAGAGGATGTTGGGAAATGGAATGTCCAGCTCCTCGGCTTAATGGCCGCTTGGTGTGAGGCACCCCACTCTTGTCCCAACTGCTTAGTTGTTGTTTCATCAAGATGGGACAGGGAGGGGGTAGTTAAGTCAACTGACATGCTGGCTTTGGGTGACCCTCCCTTCAAGAATAGCTCTTTCTTTACAGCAGCGGATACATCCAGCTGCAGATTTCCGTCATCACTGGATGCGCCTGCCGATGAATTCAGAAATTATGCTGGCCTCCCGAGTTGTTGTTATTGAGTTGAACAAGCACTATTGAGACCATCCTCTTGGCCACACCACTGTCCTGAGTGCTACAGGGAGAGGGAGGAGGGGAGAAAAAGCCACCAAAGGCCCGCTTCCCACCCATCAGGAGCTTTGGATCAAGCTGGGGAGATAGATCACACACAGAGAAATCACTCCAGAACAATGATAGAGATAGTCCACAGATGTAAAATAACACATAGCAAAATGTCTTATAAAATGATGGTCTCTATAAAGTGATGGGTGGAATTAAGTGGTAAATGCAACTGTCTGGAATCTCGGTGCAGAACTTCATGGGTGGGATCAAGAAGGACCTTGTTCTAACTGTCACTTGAATACCACAGCCCTCAGCAAGAACAAGGGGGAATGGAAGTGGTTAAAGTAGGTTCTAAAGCATGTGTTTAAGTATTGAAAGTTTTGGGCATGATTGTCTTCCATGCTGAGCTCTTTATGTTAATGGAGCTTCTCGCAGATATCCAGGTCACTGTGTCTCAGAAAACAGCACGTGCTGTTTCCACACTAGCCATAGTGAAGGGTTAGTGGCTTCTAGTAGTGGAGGGTTGGCTACGTCAGAGGGGGTGGGGTCAGCTCAGCTTGAGCCCCAGCACATGGCTTGAAGACAGACGCGGTCGATATAATTTCGGCCTGAGCATGCCAGGCTTAGCCTTGTGGGCCTTGCCATCTGCTTACAATCTGGCCCCAGAGCTTGCTCAAAGTTAAGAAAGCTATCTAAGGCTTATTACCTTCTTGAAGCTGATAGGCACTCCTGCCTACCCACTTCTTCTTCCCTGTTCACAACTGGAGGATTATACCTGGGCTGTGAAGGAGCAAGGTGGGCTCTGAATCCCAAAGAGGTGGCAAAAGTCACATACCTAGGCTTGCCCCCATACTGCCCTCCCCAACCGGTGGAGAAACTATGGCTGAGTTTCTTCCCCCTCCAGAGCTTGAGCCCTGGTAGGAAGAATACTCTAGAAAAGGTGAAGGCAAGAAAGAGCGGGGGTCCCCAACCCAACTCCGACTTGACATTGAGCCCCAGGTGTGATGGCCACATGGCCCCATAACATCAACAGGCATATCCCTTGACAGGTGAAAGGGATCTAAAGTGCTCACAGACCCACACCAGCCTCATGGCCACATTCAGCTCACTGGGCTACCCTGCCCATGTCAACTCAGAGCTTCTAGATCCCAGAATTCTTACTTGGGCCTTGGGTTGGTATATCGTCTTCCAACCATGGCCAGGACCCAGAACTCTTTGGGCTAGTTCCCTGACTTCTAGTGCCAGCTCTTCTGCTAACCAGCAGAAGTCTCCACCTCACTCTGGGCCTCAGTTTCCCCATACATAAGATGAAATGGTTGGACGACATGATCCCCCGAGGTGCTCTGGCTCTGCCATCCTGCAGTCTAAGTGCCTAGGTTTTCTCATGAGGCAAATGCTTTTTTTGCGAGGGGGCGGCCAAGGTATATTTGAGGACTTTCAGTTTGGAAGCTGGTCCACAGTTCCCAGGTTGTGTTTGTTTCCGTGTTTGCTTCTTCCCGACTGGCTTCTCCCATGGCTAAGGGCCGGCGGCCCCTCGGTTTGGGCCGTGAACGCGGTGGGGCGGCGGGTCGGTGGTTCAGGGCCGCCCCGGGCCTCCCCCTCTGGCTGCGGAGGAAGTTGTGTGTCTCCTCCCGGCCGGTCCTCCTCCCCTGGGAGGCAGCCTTGCGAAGCGAGCTGAGCGGCCCCCTGGGAGACCCGGCCTCCGGGCGCCGGGGGCGGACTGGGTGTGGGAGTGGGTGCTGGCTCGGGGCCCTCGGGGAGTGGGGGCTTCTGGGGACCCCGCGAGGAGCCCGTGCCACTCCCGGGCAGGCGGGCGGGCGATGAGCTTCCCCTCAGGGATCTGGGACACTGGGGCCTGGGGGCGGCTTGTCATTAGGCTGTTGAGGAGCCTGGGGGAGACGAGGGGGCAGGGGCTCTGCTACAGCGCCTGCTCTGCTTCCTCCAAGGGACCTGGGAGGCCTTCAAGCCCGGCCCCTCATTTCACACGGGCCGGAGGAGACTGGCTTCCACAAAGCCACAGGACCAGGGGTTTGAGGGAGGGCGTGTTGTTCTGTGTGATCACGTGACCGCGGGACTCCTATTTCCCAGTGCTTTCTGGGGAAACATTAGTAGCCTGGAAGGATGCTAGGTGGGGAGACCAGTGATGGTGTGCCACACAGAAGGCAGTGTCAGCCACAACAAACAAGCAGAGCCTCTCAGACAAACACAGACTCCCTCTCTCTCTCTCTCTCTCTCTCTCTCTCTCGCTCTCTCTCTCGCTCTCGCTCTCGCTCTCGCTCTCGCTCTCGCTCTCTCACACATACACACACACACACACACACACACACACATACACACACACACAGGCCTAGGCCTCACTGCACACCCCTGTGCCTCTGTGGCACTGACTTTCTATGACGACCAGCTGGCAGCCCAGCCCACATCACCTGTTGGTACAACTTCACTTTGTCCAGGTGTGGGGGAGGGATGAGGTTCCTTGGAAGGGGAGGGGCATCTTCTAAAGCTTAAAAAAATGAAAGAAAGAAAGAAAACAAAGCAAGGCTGAAGTCCTCCCACAGGCAGGCTTGTGCTCCGGGTGTGCTTTCGCAGGCCAGAAACTACAGAACTGGGAGTACTGCCAAGTGCTTTATCAAAGGAAACAGCCCGCCCAACAGCTGGAGATGGGCTCCTGCCAGCTGTGTGTGCCTCTTGGTTGCTCCTTCTGCTTTTCTCTCCCCGTCTCCTATCTCCATCCATCCATCTCCTGCAGCCTTGCACTTTGCATTGGGAGAGCCCGCAGGCGGACTTCCTTGGACCACAGAGAGTACCCTTGATGCCGAGTAACTGAGCAGATCGTAGCCCCAGCTGGAGTGGGGTGGTGGTGGCTGTCATTGCAAGGGGATGTGCCGTCCAGAGGCAGGTCTCCTGGCATCGGGCGAGGGGTTGCTGGGTGGCGGGTGCTTCTGATGCAGCTGGAGCCTTGGGGAGATACAGTCGAGTAGTCTCTCGGAGCTTCCTTCTCACCCATGCTGGGAGGCGGGTGCCTGGCTGGGCTGTGTGTGTTGGCTGCAACAGGGTGTTTTCCAGCAACCTCAGCAACTTTCCCATCCATATTCATTAATTAGTTAATTACTTGGACTCATTTCTCTAAGCCTTGGGCTTCCCAGGAAGGGAGGAGACGATGGGCTGGTGGGGGAGAGCTCTGAAGAAGAGTGTTCTCCCCTTGCTGGAGGTGGGAGGCCCACTGGCAGAAGCTAAAGAACGAGAGGGCAAGGGTATCCTCCTGTGGCTTCACCACTTCTCCCAGCCCTCACCCATTTCAGGCTCCCTGTGTGTCAGCTAAAGTGTCCCGGCACAGCCCTGAAAGGCTGCTCCGAGCTACGTTTGTAGAAGCAACCCAGTGGAGAATGGTGCCAGCTGGGCTGCCTAGCTCTGTGAGTGGAGCTAAAGGCAGCAGCCCTGTCTCTGGGGAGACCCAGGGGCTTCGTTCTGTTCCCTGACTGTGCACAGCCTGCACCGTTAGCCCCAGTTAACCCCTGGGGGTGGCTCAAGGCCAATCTAACATCTCCTCTGCCAGCCTGCCACATCTCAAGGGCAGGGTGCCTGTTGGGTTTGTCTCTATCCCCCTAGTGCCTGCCACGTGCTGGGGGCTTAAGTAATGTCTGGTGACCTGGCCTCTGAGGAAACCACTTTAAAGCTTGGGTCTTACCAAGAGGGAGGCAGCAACTTGGTCTGTGTGTATTCCCCAAGGTTGCTCCTTAGCAGTTTTACTGAGTGCGTACTGGTGTGAGGGCAAGCACCATGATGGGGGGCCTTGGGGGTTCCCAAGAGGTGTGAGGTTGCAAACTTAGATAATCTTAGCTTCTGGCATCTGGTGGGCGTTCTGCTGCCCATCTTCCCTCTTTCACACCATGGCCCACCATCTCCTCCACCATTGTGGTTCTTCTCCAAGGCCCAGCTCTCCAATCTTCCCTTTTACCCCTCTCTTCCTTCCTTCCCTGAGGCTTTTTGTATAAATGGGCACATTCATATGCTTAGTCACAAGGGCCCTGTAGTTTAATGAGCACAGGCTTTGCAGTCAGCCAGACCTCTACTGAATCCCTATTCAGCCATTCTACCTGGTGGGACTTTAAGTTATTTCGTCTCTCTGGACCTCAGATTCCCCTTCTGTAAACTGGGGAGGGTTAATTGAGATAAAATACGTACTGTATATGAAGTGCTTTGAACTATGTTTGGTGCAAAGTAGGCACTCAATGAATGTTAACTGCTGGTGTTCATTACTGCTACCGTGTGTGTGTGTGTGTGTGTGTGTGTGTGTGTGTGTGTGTGTGTGTGTGTGTGTGTGTATTGGAGGCATCTATCATGCACAGCTGAGCTGATAAGACTGACTATGTGCTAAACCATAGACAAACTGGAGGACCTGACCAAGACACTCAGAAGGCACTCTGGCAGTTCCATTTGTCCAGCCCTGGCAGCCACAATCTTGGGTGGAACGAGGTATGGAGGTCAAGAGCCTGAGGCCGAGTTCAACCGCTTATCCCTGATTCCGTCCCTCCCAAGTAAGGCTTCTCCTCAGGCCATAGGCCAGACTAGACTCGCAGGCGTGGATAGGGCCAAATGTCTTCTGGGAAACTCTACCTTTCCTACAACTTCTCTGGACTCTGGCTTCTCAGCTTCCCTCATTTGGGGTCTCCTATGTCTCATCTGTCCACCCTCCCTATGCTCTAATACACATGCCCTTGCTGCACGTTCCCCAGCATGTTGTCAACCCTGAGTGTAACTTAAAAAACCAGGCTAAGACTCGAAATGACCATTTCTATCATGGCCTGTTGATAATTATCTCTCTGAAGATGGTGTGTGTGTGTGTGTGTGTGTGTGTGTGTGTGTGTGTGTGTGTGTGTGAAGAACCTTCAGCCTTGGGGTACCAGTTCTTCTGCGTGTTTAAACTTTGTGACATCAAGATTTCTCATTCCTAGTGTTTTCTGACTGCTCAACCTTCCCTCAGCAGTGGCCTCTGAGAGCTGGGCAGTCGGAAGGATGCTGATGTGGGCATGTACATGATTTGCAATGTAGGTCTTCACGAATGGAGGTTTGTGGGGCTTGCCCCCTCCGGTACCCTCACAGGGGCACTTCCGATGGTTGGCACCAGCACCATGTCAGCTGCAGGGAGCAAATGGTGTGAGGAAAGAGATTCCAGGTCTTCTTTGGCTACGGCTGTCCCCTTATTTCCTCTTCTTTCCCAGTTTGGGAGCATTTGTTGCTGTCTGAAGGGCCGGGCAGTGCCAAGACCACAATAAACAGCTTGTCCAGTACACACAAGCTCTTTGGACCCTGAAATGTCAGCTGGCCAACTGGCTCACAGCTAGACCCTGCTGCATGCCGTTTGCATCCGGCCCCGGCAGTGCCACTCAGCACTTGTAGAACCCAGTATCGTAGCAACAGCCCTGGGAGTGGGGACCCACGGTGACCTAGCCCTAGCCCTGGGATGCTAAGCTTAGGGGCCCCACCTAGGGCCCCTGGAAAAAAAATGACTGCATTAGGGCTGCAGCTCTGTGGATCCCAGACCAGCAGAGCGACCCGCCCTCCCCCTCCCCCACCTGGGCCTGGCCCCACGGGCAGCAGACAGCCAGACTCCCCATGCCCCATATGGTTGAACTGCTGACTGGTGTCGGACAGAAATATCTCATGCAGTGAAAGCTAGTGGGGTGCAGGGCACGTGCCTCCAGACGGTGCAGACAGAGCACAAAGGGCAAGAGAAGAGAGGGAGAGGCAGTGGGATCTGGTGGCAAGAGTGCCAGGCCAGGATCCAGGAAACCTGGGCTCTGCTCCCAGCCCCTGCCACCAACTCCCTTGGCATCCTTTAGCAAGATCACCCAGAGGGCAGGGTTGGGGGACCAGGCCCAGGACCAAGACCTTGCCTAGGAGAAGATGAGCTGCAAAGTCAAGTTCATGCACTTGGGAGGTGGGGGTGGGTGTTTAACCAGGAACACTGTCCCCTGAAGAAATACCTAGTTGCCTTTAAATGCCTTGGATACCTCTTGACCAGCAAGGGAACCAAACTCAGGGGCCCAGGGGACATATCAGAAAAGAGAGCACCGCTCCTTCCAAAATGTCCTGTCCTTTGCCTTGCTTGCGAGGTCAACAGGCAAGGACTGAGGGTGGAGTGCACAGCTGTCCCTTAGCCATGGAAGGCCCTGTGATTGTCCTCACCTCTGCCTCTTGCGGCTACCCAGGACAACTTCTCTGGTGTGTGAGGTTTGTCCCTGGTCCTAGGAGTCTGTGTAGAAGTGGCATCTCCCAGCTCACCACCCTAGGCGCCCATGCCTCAGTATCCCCGATGTGCAGAGACCCACACTATGGTACACGCTTACTCTCAGGACCTGCCTTCGCAGCTGACCCCCGAGCTTCATCTGACCCTACATGCTCGTTTGGAACTCGTGAGGTACAGCAGTCTTTAACTGCACAAAACACAGTTGATAGAAGCTACCAGTGTCTGATACAGAGTAGGCGCTCAGTAAATATTTGTGAAATGAATCCAGGTTGGAATAAATTCACAGTACTTTCATATAAAGGACAGCATTTAATAGAAGAAATGTCAGGCTCAGGCTCTGTGGTCTGGTTTCAGGACCAGTTTCGGGGCAGGAGGAAGAAGCCTGTTTGTGACCATGCAAATAACAGCATGAGGGCAGCCACTCTCTGTGTGCATGGAGGGAAGGTAGTATACACCCACTGGGGCTGGGGGAAGGATGTCTGGGAAAAGGGCCAACATCCACTCCAGTCTGAGGGCCTCAGACACTTCCCAGTGCAGGAAGGCCCCATGGTGTTGTCTAATTGGCTTTCTAGTTATTCTCTTCCTTAGTGAAGGCCCAGTGTGGCAAAGCTCGGGTAGGGCCGAGCTTCCAGAATCACTACTGGAGCTCCGGACAGCTTCTGATTATTCCCAACCAGGTGCCAGTTACCAAGGAGGGCCTAGGATCTGATTAGCATTGCCCGAGGGTTAGCCAGGA